>NC_092291.1:15052826-15115326 GCF_036320965.1 Panulirus ornatus
TCATGGAGTCCCACCAGGTCAAACTGTTCATCAACTAACATCTCCTACCATAAAATTAAATATACTGACCCTTAAAATGTTCTCAAAATCACACAAGATAAAACAGTCTTCACTTTCCGAATACTTCAACAACAACAACAGAATATCTCGTATCTCAGACTTGATTTGAATACCCAACAGAGAGAGCCTTACCCTGAGACGCCATGAAAATAAAACGCTGGAGCTTAATTTCTCTCACTTGTGCGAGACACAAAACTTTCCTCTGAAACATCACAAAATAGAATTAAGAAAAATGTCAGAGTTCTTTCAGTAGATAAAGCCTAGACTATAAAACCTTGTCTATTTTCAAATCGAATTAAATTCTCTGTGTGCACCTCCGACTGACCCGTTGTATATTGTAGGAAAAGCTATAAAAAAAAGTTTCATTTAAACATTTGAGAAGATGAAGACTGGAATGACACATTGACAAATCAATACAAGTATACGTAAAAATATATTGGCAAAAAATAAAGCCAATCTCTCTCTCTTTATGTGATATATATATATATATATATATATATATATATATATATATATATATATATATATATATATATATATACTGACCCTTGCAAACGATAACCCTTAAGCCCAAACAACTTTACAACCACAGAGGAAAGATGCAAACCACAACACTAGGATCCTAAATACAATTATTACAACAGTCAAAAATGTTTTCATTTGGACACTTCACAAGGACCGGGTCTTTAGCACTGCCCACACACACACACGCGCTGGTCTTTCATACGAGGCGACTGGGGTCCTGCGTCTCCCCGTGTGTTGTCAGTCACTCCCAGCAGGAGCTTGGCAAGGACGGTGACGAGTGTGGCGAACAAGATACGGTACTCCATGGCTAGGGGACGCTTTCTCTCCTCTTTCAGAGAGAGAGAGAGAGAGAGAGAGGTGGGGAGGGTGGGAGAGAGAGAGAGATTGTATAAAACGTGAAGAGACTGAACAGCATTTTTTTCTTTTTTTAAGTCCCTTTTAACACTTCTGTAAAGAATAACTTCCAGTCTACGTGACCAGAACTTAAATTAATTGCTCCACCCCACTACAAGTATATAAAAGACTTACAACTCCTGCATAAGAAAGTACGACGCGGTGGCTGTCTGTGGTTGCCACTTAGGTATATACCCACTTGAGGCAATCTTTGCACTCGGGCAAATTTACTTTAATATACAAAGACGACGAAACTATATACTTTTTTTTTTTCCATGTTTGTTTTAACAGTGCTAGTGGAACTATTTGGCTTTAACAATGTTAGGGGAAATTGTTTGGAATTAGCAGTGTTAGTAATATTGTTTGTATTGGAATATTCAAATATTTATAATCATTTCTAATCAAATATAAGCATTTTCTTAAATGATTTCATTTCAGAGCAAAATCTGAGGAAAACAGCCAATGAATGCGTCCAGGTTTATACACTGTACACATATTACACGATGTATAATTTACACATATGTGAAAAGGACATTGAAAGCTGTTTGTAATTACAGCTGAATATCAAATTATACACCCAAACAAAACACACACACACACACACACACACACACACACACACACACACTCAGGGATATACACATGCATATACATACACTAACCCACGCACACACACACACACACACACACACACACACACACACACACACACACTCAGGGACATACACATGCATATACATACACTAACCCACGCACACACACACACACGTACACACAAAAGCTAGTCAAAAACATGGTTGATGAATCCCATCCGGAATAAATGCATAGTAATTAGGACGAGACTGGGTGAAAAAAGACGTCAATATGAATATCATTAAGCGTGAAATAAGCTAACAAGTTAATCAGTTGGAACCAAATTCAAGAGAGCCGAGTTACCGTGAGAGGACACACGCCATCAACTTGTCGACCTGAGAAGAGAAAAGAGAAAAGAGAGACGATCACAAAGCCTCTTAAGATTCTTAATGTAAATCATCAAACATTTCTTCGTAAGACGCAAATGTAGAACAACGAAAGGTCGCTGCATGAAATTAAACAAGATACATTTTAAAGAAGATCTTAAGAAATACTCTTATGGCTTAAAAGTTGTGGTTAAGTTGGAATATAGTGGGCAATGAAACTGTGAATGCGAACAGCATACGAAAGTTTAAAAACCAGTACGACAGTAGAGGAAATTTAAGCGATGGGGTCCCACGAATGTAGAATGCCCTCCATGTAGTTCAAATACACACACACACACACACACACACACACACACACACACACACACACACACGCCAGCCCAGAGCCAGCAAGAGGGCGATCCCTGACCTCCTGTGATAACGTTACTCCCTCCGCCCCACACACTTCAGGCGGGCATCACCCTCCTGCACAACTCCGTCATAAAACTGTAAATGTTGACCCGCATCTACCACCCTCCCGCAGCCAGAGAAGGCCGCCCACTACGGCTCACCTCTCACACCCAGCTATATCTATATATATGTAGAGAAAGAAAGACATAGATATATATATATATATATATATATATATATATAGAGAGAGAGAGAGAGAGAGAGAGAGAGAGAGAGAGAGAGAGAGAGAGAGAGAGAGAGAGAGAGAGAGAGAGAGAGAGAGAGAGAGCGAGCCCGCAAAGCCAACTAACCCTCACATGACGTTCCTTGCGTCGTATCAAAGCCAGGTCTCACGGGGACACTCAGGTATTTTACTGCAGGACTTCCCTCCCATGAGTCACCTGGCCGCTGCTGCTCCTCCTCCTCCTGCCCCACCAACCTCACCTCACCCTTCCCTCCTCCCCTCGGGCCTCAGTGAGCGGTGGGTGTCGATAGCGGACGTTGTGTCGAAGATTATTGACACGGCGGGACGTACACCGCCGCCCTTTAAAGGAGATCGACGTCGTGGTCGGGGGCTGTGGTGGCCGATACGGCGGGCAGCTGCGTCGACGTGCGTGGCGTCGGAGGGTGGCGGTGTCGCATACTTGAGGCCAGGGGTGACACTGGCCCCCCCGTTACGACAGTCAGTTGCGTCGACGTGCACGTCGGGTCGTAAATGGGGGTCGTACCAGTGATAAGGTATCGTCATCAAATACCAGATTTTACTTTACTGTAGAATATTCTAGTTTTCTTTAAAGGTAATCACGGATTTGGATATTATTCATCTACGTATATATATATATATATATATATATATATATATATATATATATATATATATATATATATATATATATATATACATATATATATATATATATATATATATATATATATATATATATATATATATATATATATATACACGACATTATTCCCAGTTCAGTCGTTCTATTGAAGGCTCTATTATTCCCTAATTCTCAAAATGTTATTATCTGGTTCAACAACATTTCACTGGTCAATATACCATCTGCATTACTAGTGGATCTGGTACCATCGTTAGGCTGGATCCACTTAAATAATACCCTTCTTGTTGCATTTCACAACTTTTCCCGTATCCACATATTCTCGTTTTCCTCAGTTCTGTCCCTAAGTTATAATACGCCGTACCTATTCTTATTTCAAACCAAACCTTAATAACGATTTCTCATCATATATATATTTCCTCTTCCTCTCTCTCTCTAGTTTAAAGGTATTCCGTCGCAATGATGTCGTTTGTATTGCTTACTTAAGTCTTTTAGATTCGTAATACGAATCACATATTATCTTGCATCACTTCTCAAGGTTAGCAACATTACAAAAGACATTTTTAGTCTGAATTTGCCCCCCCCCCCCCTAAAAAAAAGAATTACTGACAGAAGAAAATTATCGACTACAACTGCTCCCTCGATATACTGTCAATGGTGGGAGGGAGCCACAGCTGGTTACCTCAGCTGATTGAAGTGTTACGTGTGGTAATGACAGCCTGGACTGCTATGTGCGAGGGATAGTGTGAGGCAAGGACAGTGTGTGTGTGAGGAGAGACACTGTGTGCATTGAGAGAGAGAGAGAGAGAGAGAGAGAGAGAGAGAGAGAGAGAGAGAGAGAGAGAGAGAGAGAGAGAGAGAGACAGACAGACGGATAGACTGACTGACTGATAGATACATAGATTAACAAACTGATAGACAGAGAGATGGATAGATAGATATATATAGATAAGATAGGTTACACCGAGACTAAAATCACACATGCATCTTTCAGAGCGACTCAGCCCTCGTCTGTTGGTAGCATCTGGGTTGAGTAGGTTACCACATCAGAGCTCTGCCAACACCAACATCCCCCTCCTTCAACCGCAGTCCATCCGGGTCAACCACACCTCATCCATCTTAACCACACTCCACCCATCTCTATTGCAGTCCACCCGCTTTCATTTTTTAAACCATAATCCAACAATGTCAACCATAGCTCCACTTGTCTCAACCACATACCACCATTTTTCAACGTAAATCCTTGACCTGAACTAGAGCAAAACCACATTTCGACCAAAGTCCTCCTTTCCACCTCACCGCCCATAATCTCCCTCTCCCCCAGTTGAAATTACCTCCCCTCTCCTCTCCTCTTCCTTCCTCCCTCCCTCGTCAAGCGTCATCTGTCGAGCGAAATCGAATAAGAATCACATTTATTCCAGCGATAATGATGACCCCGCAGGATCATTTGCACGCTGCAGGTCGTGCGAGACGCAACTCATAAATAAATCAATTTAAGAACAGACAAAAATAAAAAAAAAAATCCTTATTTCAAAAGAAAATTAAAATAATTAAGATAAGAGATTCCACGGTCGGTGTTCAATCTCGATCTTGGATTGGATTATAAGATTAAGGCTTATAAGCCAAGCACTGGAGCTTCTAAGGCTATTCAGCGCTCTTGATACAGATTAATACAATCTCGTTCATGTCCGACGTAAAAAAGAAAAAAAATAAGTTTGCCCTGACGTGATCTACTTCACCGTGACGCAATAGTGAGTCCAGACGTTTACATATGATCGTTTCTCCTTCGTCGGTGGAGAGAGAGAGAGAGAGAGAGAGAGAGAGAGAGAGAGAGAGAGAGAGAGAGAGAGAGAGAGAGTCATGTTTGACGGATCCTGAATCCTTTTTGTAGAGAGAGAGAGAGAGAGAGAGAGAGAGAGAGAGAGAGAGAGAGAGAGAGAGAGAGAGAGGGAGGGAGGGACTTTGAAGAAGTAAATCAGTGGATAATTGAGCGAGAGGAAGACTGACAACATGCCTGATTCCCAGATCAGGGAAAACTGAATATTCTTGTTATCAGTTGTGGCGCCTTGGTTAAAAGAGAAACTCCCTTTGAGAACTTTTTACGGTCTTGGGTTCGAGCACTAACCAAGTCAGGAGGGTCACTGAACTGTTCAAGAGGATAAAACGAAGATAAAGATTTACCTTTGATAGATAGTTATCTTCAAACACGATACTGGCATATATATATATATATATATATATATATATATATATATATATATATATATATAACTGCACACCATTAATACGTTTTGCTTAGTCGATTTTCAGCACATGCTCATCAGGCTAAAGATATGCAAGGACGATGTATCATACAACACAGAAAACTCGGTACCGCCCGTACGAAAAATAAGAAAGAAAACGAAAAACACAGGTCAGGTGCCCTCAATCACCTGATTTACTGATTTTCATGGTAGTTTTGACTCTATGTAGGCAACAGGATGCACTGGTCACGGTCATCTAGAAGTATACGGTACACAAACAACTGACATCGTTGCACGAAATCATGAAATGACGGTCATGAGAATGTGATACAACTATTGACCATAAAGAAATTTTCAGTCGAGGATATTACTTTTGTTTACACCGCTGCTGGCTTGACGGGAAAAAGGGGGATGCGGAAGCATTCTTTTTTTTTCTTTTTTTCCTTACGAACTAATGTGTTTTTTCTCCCTTTAACTAGCTTTAAACCCGAACTTTCCCGTTCCCGATAGAACGATCAACTGATCGCTTTATGATGAAGTAGCGTTTTATCCTTACACACACACACACACACACACACACACACACACACACACACACACACACACACACACATACACACACACACACATATATATATATATATATATATATATATATATATATATATATCCGCCTGCCCCTCTCGCTGCACTGCAAGACGTACAAAAGTGACATTCAACCTTAAAAAAAAGGGTCAACCTATGCTTATGAAGCATTAATCAAATATTGCATTCTGAATATAATCGATATAGAGATTCAACAAATTAAAATACAAATTATTCATATTAATTATACGTAAAGACACCCAATCAGTGCAAGACAGGCGAAACAAGGGAAAGTGGTAATAGTGCTATACAGTGTTGACTATCTGAAAATTATCCAATTAAATTAAATTATCACAAAAATCAAATAAGTTAATACAAATGTTATGAGAGTCACTAAATATTCACAAACGATCTACTACGGTCAACCTACATGTAATGTGAAGTTATAAGGCCAGTAAACATTCATCAAATAACTTTCTGGCCATAACGCTAGTCACCTGAAGTAGTTATAAATTGCATTGTATATTGTATATACTTTGTACAGTTTCTAATGCCCTTTAAAAGTTTTAGAAAAAAACAGGTTTATAGGAAATATATTCCGTGTGAAGGTAATTATGGCAGATTTTTACTATCTTATACCTGAATGCAGAGCAGTGAACTCTGTTGTTGTATCGCCTTTGACACAAGAAAAAGTTTTCTTTACTGTTACAAGTAAAAGTTTTCTTTAGTCCATCCGCAAGTTCATAGAAAACAGGAAAGTCTTACAGAAAATGGTACAGGTTGAACAGTAACTCAAACTAAAGCTAAACATAAAATAATCGAACACATGATATACAGATAGATGATATACGAGTCAGTACGTTGAAGTGATTAATGGCTACATGTATTATCTACTACTATTACTTCCTCAGATCAGAAGTGTCAGTGGTCACAAAAATTACATCATCAGCGATTAGCTGAATTCTTTACCCTTACGTCTAAGTGTTGACCGTAACGCAATTATGTACTGTAAATGTTGCACGTTAAAGATATGGCCCTTACTTCACTAATCATAGTTAAAATGTAACCTGGCGTAGCCAGACTTCTGAAAACAATAAAACACAGAATACATTGGTCCCTAGTAACACAATCATTTGGTTCAACATTAAGTTACTAGTGACAACCATCAGTTACAACGCAACCAACACTCTATTGAAACTTCATGAAAACTAACTACCAGCAACTCCCTACCTTATAACTACCGAGAGTAAAAATATTCTTTTATACGTTTAAACAACACATCTCAATCAGAAACTGAGCAAGCTTGCAAGCACAAGCTAGTATCGCAAATTTGGAAGTAAATGTCTCATACCTAATGCTTCTAGCAATGCAGTACATGCAGGCCATGTCTCCGTCAATTATAGAATTAGGATATGAATTATCGTAATCCTCCCCTCCACCAAACCTCCTACAAAAGTACATAAAACCATTCAAAGTTCATCAATACAATCAAGATTTGATTAACGCTAAAATAATCATTATTTTTAAGGTACCACTTATAAAATATAATAACAATAGTTGCCTTTGCAATACTGCATATTCCTAGCTGTGTATTGATAGAGATATGAGAGATAAACGTTTGTATGCTTACGATACTATTCATTGCAGCATCCTAGCTTCTGCTATACGTCGGAAATTCTCAAGCCTCAAGAAACGCATGGCTGAATAAAAACATTCTACCCTATCTTGCACCATTGTTTTTTCAACCCTATCTTGATATGGCTTTTACGACAGTAGGCCTAATGTCCTTCGAAAAAGTAATAATGCTTCTAAATCTATAACTTTCAAAGACACATTTTCAAGCACAAAATATTGTCAACTTTGACCCATAATAAGTGATCACACAACGATTTCCGGTCTAACTTTACAATTCAAATACGACCATCAAAATCATCATAAAATTCTTCCGCCCGGTTCTTTCCCTCCTAATTTGTATGAATTGAAGATAAAGCTGTCAAGAAACTGGTCAGGTTAGAGCGAATGATGCGTTACTACAATAATATACAAAACGTAACAATAACACCAGAGTGAAAGTGTTCGTTGAGGAACTTGGTCATTCATGATTAAAAACGAGGGCGAAATAAAGTTTCGTTATTTGATTTGGTTGTACACATTTCCCTCCTCCCAATCTTCGCTATGAGTGAGTGAAAGGCTGACACATATACATCAGAAAGGTCAAGGATTATACAACTAGGATAATATGTTTTACAGAAAAAAAAGATAAATGATAAATTCTTACTTACTTGCAGCTCGACAATCCACTTACCTCTTAAGAGTTCTTTGGTGTCAGGATCTATAATACAGTAAGCGAATGCAAAACGTAAACTAGAGCAACGTCATAGCAAACTAGCAATAACAACACAGGGGTTCCCAACCCACTTGATAGTTTCGTGAACAGCCGCGTATACTACCATGCCTATATGTACATACAAGAGGTTGAACGTGTGAGGTGATTAATATCAACATGATTACCTATGTTTATTAAATTTTTTCACATCATTTGAAGACGTTAAGATCAAAAGGGCGAGTTTTCGGTATGAGATAGGATGTAAATTAACGTAAACATTGTGCTTAAATAGCATATCATTTGAAAGACATAATTATATACTACTGTCTTTGTGTGTACATGATACGTAATTTACATATATGTTTAATTCTCTTCATCTGCAAGCCTCAAACAATAACTTAGGCTGCATTCGTTGAGTTGCGAGGCTATCGCCCAGTGAAAATGCTTGCTAGGTAATAACAAGGAAAAGCGTCTAAATTAGGCGTTAAAAGCGGTTCAGATAGGTGTTAAAAATATGCATTTAAGTTAATTTCAAACACAGATGAGTCCAAAATCCATTCCGCCGATGTCGATAACAATTTAACGAACGAACGTAACAGGCACAACATTGTCGTCATTCCCAAAAATATTCACAATTTCATTTACATTAGCGTCATTTCGTGCCACCATCAAATTCCTGTTCAAGTTATTTTCATTATTCTCCAAACCTATATCAAAACATTTTACGTGAATGATTACCAGAATTTCATCATAGTTACTTTGCTAGTGTAACGATTATATATATATATATATATATATATATATATATATATATATATATATATATATATATATATATATATATTTACACCATACAAGATTACTATAACAAATAAACAGCACAGCAGTTAAGCTCGTAGCCGTATATGGAAATCAGAGCTAGTAACAGACCTAACAACGTCGTTAGACCGTTTCGTGGGTTGTGTCAAACGGTATACAAGGGTGAAGATTAATTCTTACTGCCGATTTGGACACCAGGTTATGTAGGGCACAATTAAGATTACTGACGCAATAAATGCTTTTGCTGGTATCATCGCTTAAGAAGCAAAGAGTTGCTTTTACTCACCATGATGTACTACGAACAGTAAATACACCATAGACTGGGAACCCCTGAACCAAAGTAAAAATGAAAACTTACTTCATTGTGGAGGATGAAAGCCTGTAGTCGTCTGCTAAACTTTTCCGCCCTCGATTTCAACTATCTTGTCCACTCCTTCAGTCTTATCCTTCAAAGATACACAGTAATACATCATTTCCTCACGTCATAAGATCTATTATTCGACTACAGCAGTTTTCTACGTCCTTAAATCTAATACTAAATGTCAAAAATGTGATTCACTGGTCTTTAGTCATAATGGCTGAAGTTTACTTCAATGCAAATCTACTTCATCCTGTCTCTTCGACAATTATCACACTTAAAAATCAATGCACTGCGAATGACTTGTCACTTATACTTACACTTTAGGTACATGATGGTTGGCAGTGTCACAGTGCGATGCCAGAAGTCACGTTTATGTCGCTGAAATCGAAAAGCTTAACTTTGATACAAACCCAGCGTTCTCGAAGCTCAAAATGGACAGCGTGAGTACAGGCCAATAGATATCACTTGCCGTGCTCCTCACACAGACAAATTATTTAAGAACCATACAAAAGTGCCATTCCATTCTATTTACAAATACCTATATGAGCTTCAATACCCTGATGATCCCAGATCCCAGAATGTATTGTGACGTTTATAGAAAAAAAGAAAATCGGATCCTTGAAAGGTATAAAATAGAGAAAACGTAAAAACAGAGTTGGACCGTAGACTAATAAAGATCTACTTGTTACTGTTGTAAACACAATATTATTTCCATGACGCCTATGCGTTTTGGACATAAACAGTGTGAGACATAAATCGGCGTGATTAAGTGTTTATCGTCTGACGAAAGGAATAGTTTACTGTATCATTACTCAAATGAAATGATCATGCAGTATACATTTTTCGATGTTTATGTCTTTTTTTAGCAAAGAAACTCTTTTTATATACATTTACCTCACAACACCCTTCATTATCAGATAAGAGATAACCAAAAGATAAGAGCGATTAGTTTTCTGCTGGTTTTTCTCTAATCACAACCTGGTGAAGCCTTTAGGGGTCTTCTACCATCACAGCTCGGGCTAAGCCTAAGCTGCTGGTTTGGGTCGTTGGTCGACCAAGCTGTTGGAAGCCGCAGCCCGCAGGACCACACAGCCCCCACAGCTTGGCTGGACTGGTACACTTTGTAGGTATCTTTTCTGGGCACTAATGAACTTCTGTACATCCCAATGATGTTTCTGATGATAGAAGGCAAGATGTTGAAGAGTCTTGGGCCCCAGATGTTTAAGACATTCTCTGTGCATATTGCACCTTTGGATTTCAGAGGTAGTAATTTGCAAAGTTTTTCATTCAAGATCCTTCCAGTAGAACGTTATTTCCGCGTGTAATTGGGAACCATACGTTCTAAGATTTTTTTTTTTCCAGGTATAGATCATGATATACCTCTCCCATCTACGCTCTAGGGAGTATAGCCTCAAGAGATTTCATTTGTTCCTAGTAAGTCAGTTCCTTTTCCACATTAATATTGGTTGTGGAGGATCTCTTGAATTCTTTCTAATCATGCAGTTTTACCTTCCTTGTAGGGTGATGTTAGAATACAACAATATTAAATTCGTGAAAGAATAACCTCCTTGAATAATGTCATCATTGATATTTCTTCTCTCGTTTTGAAAAGTCCCAAGATCCAGCCCACCATTGTTACGCAAGAGGCAACCGTTGTTGATCAAGTCGTTATACATCACTATTCCGTAGCTTTCAGATTGTTCAACTGGTTTAGAACAGAATCTAAGTCTGTCTGGAATTCTATATTATTTTGTATTTCTCCTCTTTCCTCCCCAATATCATAGGGGTTAAAACTCATCACAACTGAAAAGCATGTTGTCCTACGTGACCCAGTTAAAGACTTTACGTCTCTTTGTAGCCTACGAGCATCCTCTATTGATATGCCAGAATTTTTTATTCTTTCGCCCAAGGATACTTGTGTTCCTCTATAAAGACAGAGTTCCAAGAGTCTGGGCAAGGAGCTGAGTGCATGGGCATGCTTTCAATGGTCCTCTTAAAATCCTGTGTTGATGTGGTGATAAAAGACATGAGCCGCATTTGGGAAGACGTGTGTGGGGTCATTACTCTTTGAGTCACAGGGTCAATGAATACAGATTCATACTGGGTTTTTGAAATCTAACTCATCTCCAGGCAATTGCATCTAGCTGTCTATAGATTAAAGCAATGACCATATTTAGATTTTCAGCCATGATAACGAAGGATTTACGACATCATTTGAGAGGTCCAGGACTTCTTCAGTTGTTATAAGAGTATCTGTTTTATATGGTCCAACTCCTTCACATGATCCTCTAATCCTGTCGCATCTGTTTGGGGTCCACACCTCAGTGTCTATTATAGTCTTTAGTGTGTGTTTCAGTGATGGCCATTTATACTGTATTTGACTCACTTAGCAAGCCGCTCATATATAGTATTCTATTTGTTCTGTGTTATTCAAACCCGAGTATGGTGGCATATATAAAGGATGGTACATGGCTTGTCTGTGTTGCTGTTTTGTTGAACTTGGCGGAGTGATTTCAGTTCCTTGACCATTCTGAAGAGAGAGCAAGTGTCATTTCTCCTCCAATAATTCTTTATTGTCTCTATTTACAATTCTATCAAGTGGTAATGGAAGCAAACGTAGAATTACCTTTTGTTTTATGGAACACGTTGGGAAAACAGAGTTTGGTGAGTTTACCCTCCAAACGCACAAGTAGAGAATGGAGGACATTTAGAAAACGAGTTATTTTACTGTATCTAAAATATATCTAAGTAAAGCATGAAACCTGTGTTCGGTAAACAAAATATGTGAATAAAAATGGTGTAATGAACAAATTCATGTTGACTTCAAATGTCTGGGTAACATCTATATATCAGATTGAAATTTTGGTGATTATTTGAAGATGGTCTTAAAATGAAATATGTTTCCAAGTGGTATTCATACATTTAGACTGGAGTCAAAATGAAGTAATGAATTTTGAATGAAAGTTATTTTCTAAAGGAGCCCTTCCTTTCTACTGTTAGTATCTTTGGACTACTTGAATTCATGATTAGTTCTGTTGTTTTTCTGCTTTTTTGTGAACTTTAAAGGCTACTTCATATAGAATTTAAACATATTAAAGTCCACATTAGCTAGTGTCATGGACGTAAAAGATAATCAATCATCACTAATACATATTTCATCAATAAACCTTGATTACATCCAGTCTCTCAGTTGTTATAGGTATATTCTTAACTACAAGACTCCCAAATTGGAGGTGGAAGGATGGAGTGAAAAAGATTTTGAGTGATCGGGGCCTGAACATGCAGGAGGGTGAAAGGCGTACAAGGAATAGAGTGAATTGGAACGATGTGGTATACCGGGGTCGACCGCTGTCAATGTATTAAACCAGGGCATGTGAAACGTCTGGGGTAAACCATGGATAGTTTTGTTGGGCCTGGATGTGGAAAGGGAGCTGTGGTTTCGGTGCATTATACATGACAGCTAGAGACTGAGTGTGAACGAATGTGGCCTTTCTTGTCTTTTCCTAGCGCTATCTCACACGCGTGCAGGGGGAGGGAGTTGTCATTTCATGTGTATGAATTATGCACATGTGTATATATGTATATGTCTGTGTATGTATATATATATATGCATACGTTGAAATGTATAGGTATGTATATGTGCGTGTGTGGACGTGTACGTATATACATGTGTATGTGGGTGGGTTGGGCCATTCTTTCGTCTGTTTCCTTGCGTTACCTCGCTAACGCGGGAGAAAGCGACAAAGTACAATAAAATAAATAAATAAACAAGACTCCCATTTCACACAATATCTTCCTTACACCCCATCCCCCACCAATGTCAGTAATGGCATCCCGAAAACACACATTTAAGCAACGCATCGTATATATACACTCAGAGTTGAAACATCGGGCAACACGAGCGTGAAACTCTCTCCATGTAACACATAAATAGTAGATCACATACATTGACATCGTTCCTCCCCCATCGCCAGAGTCCCACATCAATGAAATGATAAAGGAGGCAAGCTCTCCTGCTGGCAAATATTAGAGTAGCAGCCAGGTACACGGAGGGTCAAGTATTCAGGTAGGGCATTCAAATATAACATCAGCGCCAAAAGTAGGATATGATTACCAAGTTTTGTCTCCGCACTTGAAGAGAAAGTCTGGAGGAGGACAATCGAGATGGTATTGGAATTAAGAAAGCTGAGACAGAGAGTATTAAAGATCCTATATCGATAAATCCTTCCAATTCTATTCTGATTTAGTAGAAATATCCTACTGATTACATAGGATGTGGCTCTAGTATCCTTCTCTTCCTGAATGAGACAAGGGCCTGCGTATGTCCAAGGGCACATGTGTGGACTTCATTGCTCACTGCCAGGGCTGTCCCGTCCTGGTGTGGCAACTGGGATCACCTTGTCCTGGTTTGGGAACTGAGATCACCTTGTCCTGGTTTGGGACCTAGTACCATCCAGTCCTAATGTGGGACCTGGGACTAAATCCCTTCCTGGTATGTGACCTCGGACCATCTCGTTCTGTTTTGGGATCTTGGGGCTATCCTGTCCTTGTTTCTGGGAGCCACCCCATGCTCGTGTGGGACCTTGGGTCCCCCTGTCCTCGTTGGGATCGGGAACCATCCCTCCCTAGTGTGAGACCTGGGACCCAGGAACTCCTTAGGGGGTGCTGGCATACAGCAACTACTAAAAGCTTGCCCAGTAGGGATATAACAACATAGTTCTTTCCTCTTTTCTGCGCCAGAATCCACCAAGGGATTCGGTTCCCATCTCCCTCCACGTCCTCACATGCATCACATCCACGTCCTCGTTCACTCCCCACCAAGCAACTGCCTCAGAGAACTTCCTCGCTTCCTACAGCTAGCCAGAGTCACGCTCCTAGTTCCAGTATAGAAGATATTGCGAGAGAAAAAAAAGAACTAAGGCCATAAGACTTTAGCCTTATTCACGATTGAATTCACAGTGATAATGTCGAAATCCTTCATTTATTTCAATTATATACGCAATGTATATTTCAAGTGTACTTATGGAAGAAATGTAATTCCCTCGCTCATCATCGAAGTCCCCAGCGATGTGGAGTACCCGTGAGGTTAACCCATCAAGGAAGGTGAGGGAACACAGACTCGTATGGACCCACCCAGAAGCAACGCGTCACCTGGGAGGACAGAGAGGTGGGGCCAAGTGTGGCGGGTGTCAATGGTGTTGCCTCTTGATTTGGCGAGAATAAATCTACAAGTCTTTGTGAGGCGCGGCTGCAGAGACAGAGGTAAAAGATTACGGTACATTTCTACATAAACATGAGTCTCTCTCTCTCTCTCTCTCTCTCTCTCTCTCTCTCTCTCTCTCTCTCTCTCTCTCTCTCTCTCTCTCTCTCTCTTTATCTATCTATCTATCTATCTATCTCTAAAGGGCGTCTTGCAAGAGAAATCTCAAAGGTTCCATTGTGAGTCAAGGAAACTCTCTCTCCGAAGGACCGGTCGTCTGAGACAGCATATCAGAATTGTCACAGAAAACGCGTCCTCCTGGGGATACTTTAGCATCGTCCTGCTGCGCTGCTCTTTTTGAAAACTTACCCATCCTTTCTTGGATCCTTTTCCCTGACCCCTCCTCATCACAAAGGCGTGTCAGAGAGGTGCCC
This sequence comes from Panulirus ornatus, assembly GCF_036320965.1. Classification (NCBI taxonomy): domain Eukaryota; kingdom Metazoa; phylum Arthropoda; class Malacostraca; order Decapoda; family Palinuridae; genus Panulirus; species Panulirus ornatus. The sequence goes on from NC_092291.1 coordinate 15,068,006, forward strand.
AACAAGGACTCTGTATACAACGACACACACCGCATCACCGTGTCAACAAATCGGAATACACAAGAAGAGGTTCTGAGCCACTGCAGAACTGTGGAGATAGTGTGAGAGAAGAATGATTCAGGAGCAAAAATAAGAAGACGACGGATTTACGAGAGAAACGCAAGAAACTGACATCTGCGACAGAAGCATTTTCGTATTCTGAAGAACAGAATTTCTGATATAAATTTTTACTCTGCTATGACATTTTACAAAATTTTGTATCATATCTAGTATTATTACTATTATTATTATTATTATTATTATTATTACTATTATTATCATTATTGTTATTCTTATTCATATTCTCATTCTTCTTATTATTATTATTATTATTATTATTATTCTTATTCTTATTATTGTTATTATCATTATTATTATTATTATTATTATCATTATTATTATTATTATTATCATAATTATCATTATTATTATTATTATTATTCAACACTAAGACCCCTTTTATAAGGATGAAAGAATAGCTGAGTAACAGAGATGAAAACATGAGGTCCAACTTGGTATAAATCTGATGGAAATCTTTGGACGATTTGTTCCTCTTCTTCGGCAGGAGGAGGCGGACACCAGGTGTTCCCGGGCGCAGCCGACCTGGTGGCTTCCCACGAAAGCCTCATGGAATTAATCAAAAGCGTCGACCACGTTCGTTACCAATGAACACGGAAGCCAAGACGCGCGAAGCATGACTTAAAAAAACATTACACAGATGAAATAACATTGATGCGGAGAGTGAGACAGGTAGATAGATAGATGGATAGATAGATAGATAGATTGATGATGGATAGACAGATTGATAGATAGACAGATGGACAGAGATAGATAGATAGATAGACAGATGGACAGATAGTATATAGATAGATAGATTGACTAAAAGCTTATATTATTACTCCAACAGTGGCCAGCGAAGGTAGGATCTGACCATAAATTCAGAGCTTTGGCGAAAAAACAAGTAAGTTCCTCGGCGACCAGGGAGAGAATTGTAGCCGCGGACGCTGCTGGGGGAACATGGCCCGAAAATATTGAGTGGATTTTTTTCCCTCTTACGTTTTTCCCTTTCTAATCTTTTTTTTTCCCATTAGATTTGGTTGCTCTCGTATGAGGCCTTAGTTCTCTAATTCCCCATCTTGCACACCCGACAAACATTGATACACTACCTGGTACAATTCACGAACAATGTCTGACTCCTTCTTACATCCAGGAGGCACAACAAATACATGACCTTAACCCACAAACACAACCATAAAGCACAATGAGACTTTCAAGTAAAATAGGATCTGGCGAAAACCAGACTTTACTCAACGTTATACAAACATCGTATTTCCTTCGCTCTTGCTGAATCGTCTCGATACACAGGAGGGTGACTGGAGTAACTGATATCGCAGAACATAACAAATATCTGGGATATTCCAATCTCCTCCCTGTGTTGACGTGGACGAAGTAGAGAGAGATGGTTCGCTGATGCCCGACTAGCGACGTACAAGTCTGATTGACCGGGTCAGGCCCGAGGTTCTTGCGCTAGGGGAGGTCATAGACTCTAAGGGCGCGTCTCTCTGTGAGGGGTGTGATCCTACAGGTAAGGTCACACCCTTCTCTTCTTTTTTTTTTTCCTCAGATCGATGAACTTCCATGTGAACGATGTTTTCAGCGCGTGCCTCTGACGGGCTCACGTACCCGAGCCAGACGAACTCGAAGTGACGACACTCACTGTGTTCCCAACCCTCTACGTCTCCTGGAATCCGACCGTCCAGCCTCACAGCTCAGCACAAACACCACCCTGTTTAACCCTCCACCTCACAGCTCATCCTAAGAACCAATTACCCAGACCTGAAGGCTTGTTAACTCCTCATAACCTTTCAACCTTCTCCACTACGAACCCTAAAAACCTCACCATACTACAAGCCCTAACCACTCAATTTAACCTTTTTTTTCTCTAACTCTTTCAATTCCTACACAGCCATCCCCGCAATCCTTTCTTTTCTACAAATCCCTCAGTCCTACCAAGCCATCCCCCACAATCCCTTCTCTCCTACAAATCCCTCAAGCCCTACAAACTCTTCGTTCCTTCAAAGCCCCTCACTGGGTCCTCTGTGTCTGCTCCCTCCCCACAAAGCTCTTTCTCGGTGTTTCTTTCACCACACCAGCTCATCAAGTCTTTTATATGGTCCCCTCTCTCTCTCTCTCTCTCTCTCTCTCTCTCTCTCTCTCTCTCTCTCTCTCTCTCTCTCTCTCTCTCTCTCTCTCTCTCTCATCTCTCCCTCGCTCCCATTTGCATTCCCATATATTTTTTCTCTCCAAATTTCTCCTTTGTACTCGTTCTCTCCTTTTCCCTCGCCTGTTCTTCATTCATCGTCCGGAACGTCATTATCCCCTCCACTTCAGGTCTTAATTAGTCAGTTTCTTCTGTGTCTAGTTTTATATCTTGCGTCTCATCTACCCACTTTTTCCCACTCTCTCTCTCTCTCTCTCTCTCTCTCTCTCTCTCTCTCTCTCTCTCTCTCTCTCTCTCTCTCTCTCTCTCTCTCTCTCTCTCTCTTCCGTCGTCATCCTCCTCCCCTCCTGTGCACGCGCATCGCTCCCGCTCTTCTTTAACTCTGCGCAAAAAGGAAATATATTTTTCCCGCCAAAATTCCCCTATTTTCTCGCCACTTCCGCGCTCATTACTCCCTCCCCTCACCTCACCACCCACACCCTCCACCACCACCACCACAATTAGCGACTCCGGTGCCTCCCTGACCCGCTGTCTGTCTCACCTCCCAGTGAGGATACAGTCTCGCCAATTCTCCAGTTATTCTCCTAATTGGTAAGCCTGGCGCTTCCCCCTCATCCCTGTCTGATTCCTCCCCAACGAAGATATATTTCCGCTAATTTACTGCTTATTTTCCCTCGTTGAGCGAGCGTGGTGCCTCCCCTTCCCTGTCATTAACTCCACCGCGCCAATTTTTTTTCCCCTATGTTTCACCCAATTAGCGAACGTATTACGGTGGTCAAGCAATCAGATCAGATGCAGGACACGATAACTATTGCAGGCCACGCCATCTGTAAGATCATGAGTTCCATGCAAGCTGGAGTGGACACCTATTCACTGTGTTGGCTCCAAAAGCCGAAATTCGCTACTCTGGCGTTAGGTGGTCAAGCTGATGGTAATATGGCTATTTGTTATACACATTTTTGTTATATAAACAGCATAAATCCCAGGCAAGACGGTCCTGTTGTGACCTACAGTTTATAGATAAAATATTTTATAGATAAGAATTGGGAGACGCTTCTCAGGCCTCCTGATCCATTTACTGATAATTTTCAGGTCAATTTTTCGTCCTATTATTACACCCACTTAGCGTCCCCAGCACATGCCCTGAATTTTGAATTATTTAACATCCCGTCTCATCCTAGTTACTTCACTAAAACAATTCTGTTATCTATACGATTACACAGCTATCAATTTCAGGTAATTTATTAAGCCAAAGTAACCACTAGAACGTTATTGTATTGTACTATATGATCTTATATCTTAATGAGGCCTTTATAGTCCGTATATATGACACATCCACCGATTAAGATGTTGTCAAAACACTCCCAGACTCAGACACCAGATTCTGGGGTTTCTCATCCAAGTCTTGGCACCAGAGCCGCGTCATCAGCAAACAGCAGCAAACTGCCTAGCCTCCCTCGGAGCGCACTCACTCCCTCCACTCTCATCCACCTAACGAAGGTATAGCCTCGTCAATTTACTCCCCTTATCTTCCTTCCTACCGACCCTGGCGCTTCCCCTGATCTGCTGGTTCCTCCTTAACACAGAAACACTAACCAATTTTCACTTTACTTCCTCCAATTAGTGATGCCTCCATACTCGAAGAAAATGTTCTTTCCTTATCAATTTCCCCCTCCTCTTTCCAGCCCATTTTCTCACCAATTTTTCAATATTTTCCTTAATTTGTGACCTGACCTCTTCATTCCCATGTAACGTAAATATACCCTTGCCAGTTTTCATATTTCTTAATCCAAATCAGTTTATTTCACCCCCTGTGATTCCTCCGATAGATTCTCGCCAATTTACCACCAATTTGTCCCATTTAACAACCCGAGCGCCTCATCTGCTCCTTTAGCTTTTCTCCCTCGAAGATACAGACTCTTCCCAATTTTACCATAAGTTCTTCTCGTTAGGGATACCAAGCAAATCCCCTGATTCTTCACCAGAGATAATAATCCTACCAGTTTTTCCCCGATTCCCCCCAATTAGAGAGCCTTACCCTCGCCGACCCCATTTCCGAGTTCGTGATGCCTCCGCGGTGAACTTTACATGGCCAATTTTCATCTTATTTCCCCTTATTTTCCGGCCAATTTCCCCTCCTTATTCCTCTCCAATTTTCTCCTCCTTTCCAACCTTGACACCTCCCTGACCCCTTGATTCCTACCCAAGGAAGATATATACACGTGCCAATTTTCCCCCTTATTTCGCCCAATTAGCGAGCCGAGGGGCCTCTCTCCAACTGTGGTATTCTGACGGCCAAATAAACCCGTTCATTGCCAGGCGGGTTATGTTGCCGGCGCGGCCGATATTGTGGGATGTTGCGGGAGGATGTGGGAAGAGTGTGGGAGAGGCTTGAGTGTTGGGGAAAGGATGATGAGAGTGTGAGAGAAACTTGGGGAAGAGGGTGAGGAAGGCGAGGAGGGAAGGTTGGGAGAGAGAGAGAGAGAGAGAGAGAGAGAGAGAGAGAGAGAGAGAGAGAGAGAGAGAGAGAGAGAGAGAGAGAGAGAGAGAGAGAGGGAGGGAGAGAAATCGCATTATACATCCGGGCATCACCTCCAGGTTATGGCTCCGGCCAAGAGGGAGGAAATTGCTCGTTGTACGGCAGTTCCAGGCCTGCCTGACGTCCCACCGCCCGCCGGGATGGCTAAGTCCCAGACGACCATCCCACTCTTGGGATACTGAAGGCCCCAGACTGCTTGGAGAGCATAACTTAGCATCATCACAGCTTCATCCAATCATCGCATGAGTCAACAAGAAGGCACAGTATACCCAAATTATTACTTTGAATTGTAAGGAATTATATAATCTAATATAATTATCAAACAGGAAATTCTTTTTTTTATTATAAGCAAAAACCTCAAGACAGCAGAAGGATCGGCGTCCAAGGAAATATGTCACAATGTTAACTACCCACTTCACTGAGGGTGACGTGAAACCAGTTTTGATATCTTCACGTCTGGGTTAATCAGATTTGCATATAGATATGCATCAGATGAGGTCATGAGGAGGAGGGTAGAAGACACACACACACACACACACACACACGCCAGACTAGCTATATCTAAATGCGATCTCAGGAGAATGGTCGCCCTTACTTAAGTAAACTGTATAATAAGCCAGTTAAGGTTGCTAGGTGGTTACTACGTAATGCGCTGGGCTGCCTTTGGAATTTTCAGGCGCTTGAGGACAAGGGTCAGACCCTTGAGCAAAATGGTACGATCTTTGAGCACGACGGTACGATCCTTGAGCACGACGGAACGATCCTTGAGCACGACGGTACGATCCTTGAGCACGACGGTACGATCCTTGACCACGATGGTACGATCCTTGAGCACGACGGCACGATCCTTGAGCACGATGGTATGATCCTTGAGCACGACGGTACGATCCTTGAGCACGACGGTACGATTCTTGAGCACGATGGTACGATCCTTGAGCACGACGGTACGATCCTTGAGCACGACTGTACGATTCTTGAGCACGATGGTACGATCCTTGAGCACGACGGCACGATCCTTGAGCACGACGGTACGATCAAAGGTATGATGGCTTGGCTTTTGACCTAACCCCATCCCCTAAAGGTTAAATCAAAGACAATGCCACTTAAGGGTCGTACCGTGGTGCTCAAGGGTCGTACCGTGGTGCTCAAGGGTCGTACTATCGTGCTCAAGGCTCTAAGAAAAGTCTTTCGACATCACATGCAATATTACCAATGCACTAAAACATATACTTAAAAATTCGTCCGGAACCTTAACAAAATCTAATTTCAAATCCAACTGAAAAAAAGAAGAAAATAATCCATTTTCAGTATCTTTCAACTTGCTGAAACTTCAAGTTCACTCTCAATTATCAGAAACAGAAAACCTTCAAGAAAAATTTTTTAAAAGATATTAAGGAAAAAAAATTTAAAAGATATTAAGGAAAAAAAATTAAAAGATATTAAGGAAAAAAATTTAAAAGATATTAAGAAAAATTTTTTTAAAAGATATTAAGGAAAAAAAATTAAAAGATATTAAGGAAAATTTTTTTTAAAAGATATTAAGGAAAAAAAATTTAAAAGATATTAAGGAAAATTTTTTTTAAAAGATATTAAGGAAAGAAAAAAAAAAAGAGCCTTACAACATATGTCATGAGAATCATGTATCAATTAACTCCTCAACTCGTCATCATCTTCCGCCATATGATCTTAGCTACACATCCCACGGAGAAGAGGGACATTTGTGCCGACTTGGAGATGAAGGCGCTGAGATTAAGTGACTTTTAACCAAGACGTAAGACAAACGACCCAACTTGTGTAAGACCCTTCCTCACTCTTATCATAAAGCAGAAAGTTTGACATATGGTCGGTACTTTATATGCTTCAAAAGAGCGAAAAGTCTATAAAGAAAAAAAAAAAACTTTGGACGACGCTGTTCACCTCCAGTTTTATATATATATTTTTCCTCGTCTCCGGAAAAAAATTATAAGAAATTACCTAAGATTTTTTTTCCCTTGTAGTTCTTTCTATACTGAATATGATGAGCGCAGACTTTTTACTTATTAAGGGGGTTCGTCTTGCTTTGCCCCCCCATGTTCCCAGGTTTTGGTCGAATGAACATAATCCCCGTACGTCGTGTGTGTGTGTTTGTGTGTGTGTGTGTGTGTGTGGGGGGGGGGGGGGGAGACGCAGGACCTTAACTTTGATCCAGTGTGTGTGTGTGTGTGTGTGTGCGTGGGTCCATCGGAGTTGCACGGGCGCGCGTGGAAACCGTTTTAGGTCTATGTGTCTCCGTCAAAGGATGCTAATGCTATTGAAGTGTCTCTGATGTGGAGTTGGATTAATAGTGTTGCCCTCGTGTGTATCAGGTATGTGTGTGTGTGTGTGTGTGTGTGTGTGTGTGTGTGTGTTTAATAGCTTATTTGTGATTAGCCAGCGAGTTACTTCAGCATTCTTAGTCTCTATATATACATATACGCGAGTACACAGGCCAGGATGTTTCAGTAAGCCATTCATCAACCAGCAGCGTTAAATGTGGGGATAAACAGCTTGGGTTGGCTATGAGCCAATTGCCCTGAGGAAGAGAATCGAACCCGGACCCGTTAAATCAAGTCGCTTAACCTGATGAAGGAAAACGGGTGCCCCAGTGAACGATCAAACAACGTTAAAGATATATGTATAATTAGTTATTCAAAATTGAACAATATGGGTCAGTAATGAACAAATCCCGAGAGTTTTATATATAGAGAGATTATGAACTACAATTGGATCACAATTAATCTAACAGGGATTAGCAAATTAGTATGATTCATATTCATAAATAATGGATTCAATAAGAGGACTTCAAGGGATTTCCAGTATAGCCATTTATATAGATGGGGTTCGACAAGGCACACCCCCACCCCCTTGGAAAAATGGCATTATAGAGGACATTTAGATTTGATTTGGACGGTCATGCCTGAAATAACGCACAGGCCTTCATGTAATATTGGCTTATTAAGTGGGGAAATTTATGGATAAGCAACCTCTCTCTCTCTCTCTCTCTCTCTCTCTCTCTCTCTCTCTCTCTCTCTCTCTCTCTCTCTCTCTCTCCTTTCCCGTCTTAGCGTGGTAGTATCAGGATCGAACGGATGAACCTTACAAGAGGAAAAAAAAAAAAGAAAAGAAGATTCGTGTTTTCCCCAGAACCACTTACAGCCCATTGATCTCTAGAACCACTCACAGGCCCCGTGATCTCCCCAGAACCACTTACAGCCCATTGATCTCTAGAACCACTCACGGCCCCATGATCTCCCCAGAACCACTTACAGCCCATTGATCTCTAGAACCACTCACGGCCCCATGATCTCCCCAGAACCAATCACATCCCATTGATCTCTAGAACCACTCACAGCCCCGTGATCTCCCCAGAACCACTCACGGTCCCATGATCTCCCCAGAACCACTCACGGTCCCATGATCTCCCCAGAACCACTCACGGCCCCATGATCTCCCCAGAACCAATCACAGCCCCGAGATCTCCCCAGAAACACACACAGGTCCCATGATCTCCCCAGAACCACTCAGTACCCCATGATCTCCCCAGAACCACTTACAGCCCATTGATCTCTAGAACCACTCACAGCCCCGTGATCTCCCCAGAACCACTCACAGCCCCATGATCTCCCCAGAACCACTCACAGCCCCATGATCTCCCCAGAACCACTCACAGCCCCATGATCTCCCCAGAACCACTTACAGCCCATTGATCTCTAGAACCACTCACAGCCCCATGATCTCCCCAGAACCACTCACGGTCCCATGATCTCCCCAGAACCACTCACAGCCCCATGATCTCCCCAGAACCACTTACAGCCCATTGATCTCTAGAACCACTCACAGCCCCGTGATCTCCCCAGAACCACTCACGGCCCCATGATCTCCCCAGAACCACTCACAGCCCCGTGATCTCCCCAGAACCACTTACAGCCCATTGATCTCTAGAACCACTCACGGCCCCATGATCTCCCCAAACCACTCACGGCCCCATGATCTCCCCAGAACCACTCACGGTCCCATGATCTCCCCAGAACCACTTACAGCCCATTGATCTCTAGAACCACTCACGGCCCCATGATCTCCCCAGAAACCACTTACAGCCCATTGATCTCTAGAACCACTCACAGCCCCGTGATCTCCCCAGAACCACTCACGGCCCCATGATCTCCCCAGAACCACTCACGGCCCCATGATCTCCCCAGAAACCACTTACAGCCCATTGATCTCTAGAACCACTCACGGCCCCATGATCTCCCCAGAACCACTCACGGTCCCATGATCTCCCCAGAACCACTCACGGTCCCATGATCTCCCCAGAAACCACTTACAGCCCATTGATCTCTAGAACCACTCACGGCCCCATGATCTCCCCAGAACCACTCACAGCCCCGTGATCTCCCCAGAACCACTCACAGCCCCGTGATCTCCCCAGAACCACTCACAGCCCCGTGATCTCCCCAGAACCACTCACGGCCCCATGATCTCCCCAGAACCACTTACAGCCCATTGATCTCTAGAACCACTCACGGCCCCATGATCTCCCCAAACCACTCACGGCCCCATGATCTCCCCAGAACCACTTACAGCCCATTGATCTCTAGAACCACTCACGGCCCCATGATCTCCCCAGAACCACTTACAGCCCATTGATCTCTAGAACCACTCACGGCCCCATGATCTCCCCAGAACCACTTACAGCCCATTGATCTCTAGAACCACTCACGGCCCCATGATCTCCCCAGAACCACTCACGGTCCCATGATCTCCCCAGAAACCACTTACAGCCCATTGATCTCTAGAACCACTCACGGCCCCATGATCTCCCCAGAACCACTTACAGCCCATTGATCTCTAGAACCACTCACGGCCCCATGATCTCCCCAAACCACTCACGGCCCCATGATCTCCCCAGAACCACTTACAGCCCATTGATCTCTAGAACCACTCACGGCCCCATGATCTCCCCAGAAACCACTTACAGCCCATTGATCTCTAGAACCACTCACGGCCCCATGATCTCCCCAGAACCACTTACAGCCCATTGATCTCTAGAACCACTCACGGCCCCATGATCTCCCCAGAACCACTTACAGCCCATTGATCTCTAGAACCACTCACGGCCCCATGATCTCCCCAGAACCACTTACAGCCCATTGATCTCTAGAACCACTCACAGCCCCGTGATCTCCCCAGAACCACTTACAGCCCATTGATCTCTAGAACCACTCACGGCCCCATGATCTCCCCAGAACCACTCACAGCCCCATGATCTCCCCAGAACCACTTACAGCCCATTGATCTCTAGAACCACTCACAGCCCCGTGATCTCCCCAGAACCACTTACAGCCCATTGATCTCTAGAACCACTCACGGCCCCATGATCTCCCCAGAACCACTTACAGCCCATTGATCTCTAGAACCACTCACGGCCCCATGATCTCCCCAGAACCACTCACAGCCCCGTGATCTCCCCAGAACCACTTACAGCCCATTGATCTCTAGAACCACTCACAGCCCCGTGATCTCCCCAGAACCACTTACAGCCCATTGATCTCTAGAACCACTCACAGCCCCGTGATCTCCCCAGAACCACTTACAGCCCATTGATCTCTAGAACCACTCACAGCCCCATGATCTCCCCAGAACCACTTACAGCCCATTGATCTCTAGAACCACTCACAGCCCCGTGATCTCCCCAGAACCACTTACAGCCCATTGATCTCTAGAACCACTCACGGCCCCATGATCTCCCCAGAACCACTTACAGCCCATTGATCTCTAGAACCACTCACAGCCCCGTGATCTCCCCAGAACCACTTACAGCCCATTGATCTCTAGAACCACTCACGGCCCCATGATCTCCCCAGAACCACTTACAGCCCATTGATCTCTAGAACCACTCACGGCCCCATGATCTCCCCAGAACCACTTACAGCCCATTGATCTCTAGAACCACTCACGGCCCCATGATCTCCCCAGAACCACTTACAGCCCATTGATCTCTAGAACCACTCACGGCCCCATGATCTCCCCAAAACCACTAACAGCCCATTGATCTCTAGAACCAATCACAGCCCCGAGATCTCCCCAGAACCACTTACAGCCCATTGATCTCTAGAACCACTCACGGCCCCATGATCTCCCCAGAACCACTCACAGCCCCATGATCTCCCCAGAACCACTCACGGCCCCATGATCTCCCCAGAACCACTTACAGCCCATTGATCTCTAGAACCACTCACAGCCCCGTGATCTCCCCAGAACCACTTACAGCCCATTGATCTCTAGAACCACTCACAGCCCCATGATCTCCCCAGAACCACTCACGGTCCCATGATCTCCCCAGAACCACTTACAGCCCATTGATCTCTAGAACCACTCACGGCCCCATGATCTCCCCAGAACCACTTACAGCCCATTGATCTCTAGAACCACTCACGGCCCCATGATCTCCCCAGAACCACTCACGGTCCCATGATCTCCCCAGAACCACTCACGGTCCCATGATCTCCCCAGAACCACTCACGGTCCCATGATCTCCCCAGAACCACTCACGGTCCCATGATCTCCCCAGAACCACTTACAGCCCATTGATCTCTAGAACCACTCACAGCCCCGTGATCTCCCCAGAACCACTCACGGTCCCATGATCTCCCAGAACACTTATTAAGAAAAGAACATCATGAACGAGGCAGGAAATAATCCGAAGCTTTTCTCCCAGGATCTAACTGTCAGTTAAGGGATTCAGAGAGATTAACTGTAGAGGATGAGAGAAAATACTTGGAATTTCGACGAGTCCATAAGTGTTTTCAGAGTAGGAGGTACTATACAGACCCAGAAGCAATTGACAGGCCATTTGAAACGTCTGCAGCTAATGCCAAGGCACGAAGGAAATAAAAACTTGAGGAGAATCGGATCATCTCACAAGGGGAACCTAAACGTACTCCAAAGCTGATCTGATGCGCGTTTGATAAAATTTTCAACCCGACTCAATGGAAAGTAATGAGGATGAAAGAAGACCTGGATGAGAATATTATCTAGCAGGAGATAGGCTGCAGGAATCTGTGTGTGTGTGTGTGTGTGTGTGTGTGTAGGACTTGGAAGTCACCATCGTCCCGCCCTGTTACCAGACTTCCATCTTTCGTGAATGGTGAAGGAAACAAACTCTCTGTTGGCAAATATTAGACCTGCATTCAGGTCCATAAATAAGGAAATATTCAGCAAAATGTTCACATCCAAAAACTAGGATATGATTCTCAAGTTTATTATAGAGAAGGTCCAGAGGAGGGCAACAGATAATGCACCAGTGTGGTGCTAGAGGCCATACATTTGTCTTCTAGGGAAGAGAGAAGAGTTGGGGGTGACTTAACGTGCAACCTTTAAGTCTCTTAACCACTTTGATGACGTCAACAGTGAACAATTCTTCGAAAGGTGTAAATACAGAACAACCAGAGGACATAATATGAAATTATGCAAGAAACTTGTTAGAAAAAAATGCTTAAGAGATACTTTTATAGCATATGAGTAGTGGATGACTGGGATGAACTGAGATATGAAACTGTGAATACAGTGTAGCGGATACAGAAGTTTACAAAGTTGTATTACAGTAGACACCCTTCCACCTACAGGACAACTACCTAATTACGGAAGCAAGTGAACATCAATTTACTCAGAACCAATTGTGAGATATACAGTGGCTACGTATCTACGAATCTAAACCTCCCTGGACTTCCTCATGCGTTTAGGCAAATGCTCTTCTCTCTACCAGCCAGACATAGTAGTCTTAGAGGCGGAACTGGACGGGCGAGAGGCTGGCAATAGTCAGGTCCGGGTAATTCATTTAGCCTCGTGTGTTACCTGGGACTTTGAGACGTTCAGTGTATCAGCTGGGTCAAGGAGGCTGGAACGAGCAGAGAGAGAGAGAGAGAGAGAGAGAGAGAGAGAGAGAGAGAGAGAGAGAGAGAGAGAGAGAGAGAGACTACATACCTAAGGGTATCTACGAAGTGACTTTGACTTTATGCGAGGCTGGCGCTTACAGTACTGCTTATACCATTTGTTTGGCAATACTGTTGGGTCTCTCCTGCCGCACACACTGCTTGGCTGTCCGTCTAGGGTTAATCTGGGATCGTTTCAATAGCCATCTGTCTAAACTTCTTATAAATGTGTCGCTATTCAGACGTCTATTTCACTCGGCGAAAGATCAAATACTCACTCTCTCTCCATCTTCTTCGCTGGGCTCTCGTGAATTATTGCTCGTTTCTTTATGGTATCTATCACGGGATCTGCAGATCTATTTACACTGCTTTTGCTGATGTTTCGTTAGCTTTAAACCTCAGCATATTTTCTTTGGTTCTCTCTATTCGTTAAAATACATGAATTATCGTGTATCCTTAATTTCTTTCTGCATTGTGTGTGTGTGAGTGTCATAGAAAAAGAGAGAGAAAGAGAGGAGAGGAAAAGGAGAAGGACCAGAGCGTCATTTGGGTTAGTGAGGTTGTGCTGAGAGAGAGAGAGAGAGAGAGAGAGAGAGAGAGAGAGAGAGAGAGAGAGAGAGAGAGAGAGAGAGAGAGAGTGTGTGAGGCAGGCATATGTCCTCATCTCCATCACCTTAACCGTGAGCTAGATCCTGAATATCTCATGATGAGTCTGACCTCCTTCTCTTCCTCCCTCCTCCTCCTTCCTCCTCCTCCTCCTGCAGATCTGACCCTCCTCCTCTCACTGTCACATCTCTACTAGTGAGGCTGCTGCTGCTGCTGCTGCTGCTCCTGTATATCAAGGAACGTTTGTGGATGACGTTTGCTACTACGGGGCGTTCAGTTCCAGGAACCCGCTCGTAAATCATCCCCCTCAAGACTGTGCATTGACGAGCATCCAGTTAAGACTGTAGAGGGTCGTCATGAGAGGCACTCAAGATTGGAATTCAGTCCTCTGTCGTGAGTGATCTAATAACTTAACCCTTTTACTCTGAGTATTTAAGACGTCCATGACTTGCTTCACGACTAATGATACATATATATATGACAGCGACAAAGTATAATAAAATAAAATAAAAAAAAAAAAAAAAAAATATATATATATATATATATATATATATATATATATATATATATATATATATATATATATATATATATATATACTGCAAGGCGTAATCAATTTGAGAGGTACTCTCTATAAGTAACTGCTACATAACTAAGTGTTCATAGCCGTCGGAGCGCTCTCTCTCTCTCTCTCTCTCTCTCTCTCTCTCTCTCTCTCTCTCTCTCTCTCTCTCTCTCTCTCTCTCTCTCTCTCTCTCTCTCTCCTGGCGACATCTGTCCCCAGAATTACAGCTGACGTCACTTACACCAGAGTAAAGCCTTGTGTTCCCTTCTATGAAGCACCATCACCACCAGACTTATGGCTGCGACACAATTGCCCCCGTGACTTTACTGGTGAGGGAGGGACTATGTCGTCCCGCCTCCCTGCCTCCCTCCAGCCCTGAGTGATGCAGCAGGACCCCCACAGCCTCCCTGGTCTGGCACAATGGACTCACCGGTGTGAGTGTGTGTATGTGTGAGTGTGTGTGTGTGTGTGTGTGTGTGTGTGTGTGTGTGTGTGTACTCTCTCTCTCTCTCTCTCTCTCTCTCTCTCTCTCTCTCTCTCTCTCTCTCTCTCTCTCTCTCTCTCTTTCTCTCTCTCTCTTTCTCTCCCTCCTCTACTCTACTCTAAGCAGGATAGAGATATCCCTCAGACCAGTTCATATAAATCGTAATATACTCCCTGACCCAGATTATCCCCAGGTAAGCTACTGTGTAGACCAGGACAAATAAAAGAACGAAATAAATAAAAGAAAAAAAAAGAAGCAGGATTACATTTCTGTCAGGAAATTGTGATGATTCATCTTCATTTTGTGGTTTGTAGGGGAAAAAAAGAATATTGTGGCAAATGCAGCTCTGTGTAGTTATCGTAAACAACACTTGTGGTAAAAGGCGAGTGTGTGTGTGTGTGTGTGTGTGTGTGTGTGTGTGTGTGTGTGTGTGTGTGTGTGTGATGATCATCTGCCGTCGTCGGGGGGGGGAAGAAGTGCCTACTCTATGACCCACTTTACTCGACAGGACAGAGCCATACGATCCCTCAACCTCCTCACCCTTTCCTTTCTCTCCTGCCACACTCGTTCCGACAACCGTATTCCATTTCTCTCACCCACAACCCACTCTCTCTCTCTCTCTCTCTCTCTCTCTCTCTCTCTCTCTCTCTCTCTCTCTCTCTCTCTCTCTCTCTCTCTCTCTCTCTCTCCTCCTCCGCCTCCTCACCCCATCCCATCCCCTTCCCTCCTAACCCACTGGAGCAGCCGTTTGCCCTCGGGAGTGCCGCTTCTCCCGTCCATTATTACCCTAAAGCAGGTCTCTCAGTAAATGAGGGAACCTCTCGCTCTCTGCCTGCTTGCCCTCCCTCCTCCTACCCAATTCGTAAGTCGCTTCGTTTCAGTCATTCTAGAATGGTCTGGACTACCGAACTCCGAGCTCCCTATGAGAGGTGATAATTCCCTCGCTATCTACAGCAACTAA
This sequence comes from Panulirus ornatus, assembly GCF_036320965.1. Classification (NCBI taxonomy): domain Eukaryota; kingdom Metazoa; phylum Arthropoda; class Malacostraca; order Decapoda; family Palinuridae; genus Panulirus; species Panulirus ornatus. The sequence continues at coordinate 15,083,370 of NC_092291.1, forward strand.
TTAATACCATTCCCCTTTTTTTCCCCCATGTAACACCTTACATAAGAGAGGTGATAATTCCCTCGCTATCTACAGCAACTAATTAATACCAGTCCCCCTTTTTTCCCCCCCATGTAACACCTTACATAAGAGAGGTGATAATTCTCTCGCTAACTACAGCAACTGATTAATACCATTATTTTTTTTTTCCTCCCCCCACATGTAACGTCCTTTCTTTAAGTCCGGCAGGGATGATGGTGTGTGCTCACTTGTTTGTACGGTACGATACAGTTCTACACTCGTGGGGGCGCCCATCTCACAGACTTTCCTCAGTATCACGTAACTTTTTAAACTTTTGTGCACTCACGGCTTCATCCCGTTGATTCATTTCCCTCGTGCACTATTTTTGCACGGTAAAAGTATACTTCTTTACGTCCTTTCCATGGAAGTTCTATCTTTATACTTTCCAAAGGTTTAGCTGTTCCCTGTTCACATCATGTTGGTTCACATTCGGTTCATTCAATTCATCCATTATCATTGTAATATAAAACTACTAAGTTTCATCCTTTTTCTTTTTAACAACTTTCCCACTTAATTCATGTTATATCCTCCGATTGTTCTACCTTAATATCTTTCAAAAACCTGTTCACTGTTCAGTGTTCAATACTTTCGGGAGTCGATCACATAGATCAAGAGGAGTAGTGGTGCTAGATTTAAAACCCTCAGTGGTGCCCTAGCAACCTGAATCCATTTCGAGGAAAAAAATAACGAAGAAAAAAGATAAATCCTGTGACGTGGATTCATTGTTCCCCTCCACTGAGATAACCTCCTATCCATAGAAGGATCATCTCATTCTTTCCTGGAGATCCAATCTCTTAATCAGCCTCCCATGCCGGATAGTGTCAAAAGCTTTCTGGTAGTCCACCAACAAACAAACTATCCGATCTTCTTTTTTTCCCTTCGGCAGCGTCCCCTTTCTCATAAAAGTCTAAAAGGTTACGTCACACATGACATCCTTTCCCCAAAAAAATCATGTTGTCTCTCACTTAGGTCATTTCTCCTCTGCGGGGAACCGTCCTTTCGTTTTCTGACAATCTTTTCTAAACACTTTACAGACGACTCACTCGTCAGGGAGACATGTCTAAAACGTTTCTTCCCCGTTTCCTTTCTAATAGATGATTATGACGATTGCCCTTTTTCCAGAACTCGCTTGGCACTTTACCTTTCTTCATCGACATCTTGAACAATATTTCAAGTGCTTTAACAAGTGTCTTGGTGCACATCGTCAGTACATACGGTGACATTTCATCAACACCATGAGCCACGTATGGCCCAAGACCCTTCAATCTTCTCCAATAATTTTTCTCTCGATATATCACTGTTCTCTAAGTCTCCTCCCCACCACAAAGCCCTGGTTCCTAGCTAATGAAGTCCATTTCCCAATCAGTATCACCATAATAAAATTGTCGAGTTCCGTGTCGTCTCTACGAAATCATCTCTTTTATTCTTGTTTCATTTCTGCTCTTTCTACGTTCTCATTCACCACATAATCAAATCTGAGCGTCACCTGATCACATTTTCCAATTGGTCTATCATGTGGTATTCCCAATATCCATGCTCACGTGAGTGTGTGTGTGTGTGTGTGTGTGTGTGTGTGTGTGTGTGTGTGTGTGTGTGTGTGTGTGTGTGTGTGTGGTGTCCTTTGTGAGATCTGGAACAAAAGACTAAAGACTGAGATGTATTTCTATAAAGATATGTTGAAACATAGATGGATATACAAACAAACCAACAAAGAGACAAGGAATCACACACACACACACACACACACACACACACACACACACACACACACACACACTTAAACAAAATAAACAGACTGCCTGACAGACAGACATACAAACAGACGGAGAAAGAGCCTGGCAATTAGACAGGTTAAGAGACAGACAAACACTCACAGGCAGAGAGAGAGAGAGAGAGAGAGAGAGAGAGAGAGAGAGAGAGAGAGAGAGAGAGAGAGAGAGAGAGAGAGAGGCACAAAATAAGCCAAGCACAAAATACGAATGGACACTGGGGAGAATCCAGCTTTGCACACTCCGAACTCTGGGAATACTCATCCTCCTCCAATGGTCAGATTTGGAATGCTATTGTAGACTAACGACCCGCTAATACCAGCTCAAAGGACGGCAGCTAGACTCCTGGAGCTCTGAGGGCTCGCTACCCACAGATAGCGCACTGCTGCTTCCAATTGCCTGGTCGGCGAATCTGTCGAGGTTTGGGAGTATGGAAAGAGGTAGGCCTGGGGGAGGAAGGGCAGCTTTTTCCTAACCGTGAAGTGTTTAAAGGTCTGTGACGCTTTGGGGATTCTTACGATCTACTGGTGAGTAATCCTGGGGTCTCATATCGTCTCTTGAGAATGCTTGTGAGTGTCTGTAAACTCTGCTAAGTTCTTGTGAGTTTTCTTTACATTTCAGTGCTCGTGTGTAGCTTAAAGACTTAGTCATCTGTTATAAGAGCTCGTTTGAGGGCTTCTGAGCATCTGTTCATGAGTGACTCAGACACATTATGAGCTTCGGCGAGAAGCTGTACATATGTTTTTGAGTGTGTGAGCATCTCTGATGGTTTACAAGTGTTTACATGCTTTCAGTTAAGGGAAAGTGTTTCATTATGTTATTACCATTTTTCTTCGTTTCTTTGTAAGTCTTTCTGAGTTCCCGTGAGTGTATTTCAGTTGCCTAGTGAGCAGTTGGTGCTCATTGTGAGGAGAATTTATGGGTCTTGTGTGGATCAGCGACTTTCCCTTGGCTTCCAAGGTTCCCTTATCAATTTTTCACAGGAATGAACCGATAAGAAAATTAAATGTTACTCTCGGTGACTTTTATGACTCACTTCGTTGCACTGATCTTATAAAGCCATTTCAGCTCACTGTCTGACCTTGTGATTCACTTCACTGCATTAACCTTCCAGACCAGTTCACTGACTTAATCTTGTAGACCAGTTCACTGACCTAATCTTGTAGACCAGTTCACTGAACTAATCTTGTAGACCAGTTCACTGACCTAATCTTGTAGACCAGTTCACTGACCTAATCTTGCAGACCAGTTCACTGACTTAATCTTGTAGACCAGTTCACTGACCTAATCTTGCAGACCAGTTCACTGACCTAATCCTGTAGACCAGTTCACTGACCTAATATTGCAGACCAGTTCACTGACCTAATCTTGTAGACCAGTTCACTGACCTAATCTTGTCGACCAGTTCACTGACCTAATCCTGTAGACCAGTTCACTGACCTAATCTTGTAGACCAGTTCACTGACCTAATCCTGTAGACCAGTTCACTGACCTAATCCTGTAGACCAGTTCACTGACCTAATCTTGCATACCAGTTCACTGACCTAATCTTGCATACCAGTTCACTGACCTAATCTTGTAGACCAGTTCACCGCACGAAAATCGAAACTATTCTCCACCTGAGCGTACACGCTGCTAAATACATTGTGTTTTGCCTACTCTTCTGGACATTCCTCCAGATATACTAATTTCTGCCCACCCAAGCCACTCTCTGCCCACACAGGCCATTTTCTGCCCACTCAGGACCACTTTATGCCCTCCATCCAGGCAACTTTCTGATCCCATCTAGGCCACTTTCTGCCCCCCACCCTAAGGCCATTTTCTGCTTACCCAAGCCACTTTCTGCCCACAAACACGATGGTCAAAGATCTTTCTGATGATTACCTCTCCCCATCGTCAACCATTCATCATAACAAGATAGCCCCTTCTCCTGATGACGACCTCTTGTCGTCCACACACTCGAGACGCAGGAGGAGGAGGAGGAAGGTCGAGGGTAAATTGTCGTGTTCTCTGACCCTTCTTCTCGCCTTATCACACACCTCAAAATGATACCTCCATACCACCACCACCATGAGCACTACCACCTCCTCTCTCTCTCTCTCTCTCTCTCTCTCTCTCTCTCTCTCTCTCTCTCTCTCTCTCTCTCTCTCTCTCTCCTGGCGAACCCATCGCCACCTCCGCCAGACGGGGCAATAACCTCCCAGAGAATCCATTCCCTGCAGACGCGACGCCTGGGATACAAGAAGAGGCTGGGGCCCGTGCAGCTCGGGGTGTCGAGGAGCTATATCGCCAGGGTGGGTGCGCGGGGGGAAGAATCAGTGCTGGTATTTGGTCCCCGTTTAGATTTTCCAGCCACGCGAATATCGCCTAAGTACTGAACCCAAACACCCTAGGATGAAAGTCCGATAAACCCAAATACCCTAATGTGTTATTCCGATATTCAGTTATCGCTGAGGAAGTCATCCTGGTGTATTCGGTGCTTTGAGATCTATTTAATCCGAATATCGCTCACCCAAATATTCGAGGTGATACCAGGTTTTGCCTCCATTGCTGGAATATTTGAGATTTTCCACGACCACCGTCCCTCATGTCAGACTGTGAGGTGGAATGAGACGAGACTGCGATAGAAAAGGAAGGAAAAGGAGGAGACAAGCGAGAATGGAAGGGAGTAACGGAGGTGGGAAGGATGGAAGAGAAAAGGAGTGAGAGAGTGAGAGGTGCTGGGGAGAGCGTGTCTGTGATGAGGGAGAGAGAGCCCTCAGGGGAGAGTTCGTCTGTGAGGATGAGAGTGACGCAGAGTGCTGGTGAAAGTGCTCGAGAATGGGAGCTTAACAGCCTGGTTAATCAAGCGAAAATTGTTGGCTAATTAAGGTTGTCCGGGGCGGGAGAGAGAGAGAGAGAGAGAGAGAGAGAGAGAGAGAGAGAGAGAGAGAGAGAGAGAGAGAGAGAGAGAGAGAGAGGATATAGGGGGAGAGAAGGGGAAATAGAGGAGGTAGGGGTGGTGCGAGACTGAGGTCGCAAAAAAACATAAAAGTTGACCTCTCTTCCCAGAAGAAAACAAAGACTCAATTACCGGATCACAAACGCTCGAGGAAATTTTGTTGTCTTCCATTTTCTGAGAGGTGGCGGGTGGGATGGAGGACAGTTCCACATACCAAAAGAAGTCTCGATTCCTTTTTTTTTCGAAGCAGTTTTCTCACTCCAGTACTTCCCTCTTTTCAAACCTCCACACCCGAGAAGTCAACCCTTGACCCGACGATAAGCTCTTTTTCTCCAGGGGCTGAAGAGTGCGAAAGACGAGATAGCGGCTATCTTCGGCCACGGTTCCCTGGGGGTCAGGTGGGGGGAAGGAAAGCTTTCTGTGGACAACTTTAGCAGCTGGAGAGAACCAAGGGGGGACGGATGATGAATGGTTTTCAAAATAAAGAACATATACACCGTGGGTGAAGGCTGTGAGAGACCGCTGTCTTAGAGGATTATGTACGAGGAGTTCGTCGCACTTTCGTCTCACGATGGTCCAATTTGGTGGCCGAACTACTACCATCCCTCCTCTCTTGCCTCTCTCTCTCTCTCTCTCTCTCTCTCTCTGTATATATATATATATATATATATATATATATATATATATATATATATATATATATATATATATATATATATATATATCACTACATATGTTAACGATAACAACGTATAGTGTAACATGTGACGACGATGGTAGTGGCATTTTACTGGATATTTCCCAGGGCTGCTCTCTATCCTGGACACCCAACCTAGTCCAACCCAACTCAATTATGTCACACGTGCGGCCGCTGTATACGTTATGAATTATTGATGGCTTTGTTGTATGGCAACGAACGTGTGATAGGCACACACACACACACACACACACACACATATATATATATATATATATATATATATATATATATATATATATATATATATATATATATATATGCGAAAACAATGAGGATGTATATTCTGCAGACAATAACTCGTTATCAAGCCCATATACTGATAATAATGATAATGGTAATAATTATGATAATAATAATAATAATAATAATAATAATAATAATGATAATAATAATAATAATAATAATAATAATAATAATAATAATAATAATGATAATAATAATAATAATGATAATGATAATAATAATAATGATAATAATAATAATAATAATAATAATAATAATAATAATAATAATAATAATGATAATAATAAAAACAGTAATAGAAATGATAATAATAACACTGATAATAGTAATAATATGCAGGGCGCCAAACTGCAGATATAATATGAAAATATACAAGGGAAGATACATTAGACAATAAACTATTGGAATGTTAAAAGACGATGTTATTTAAGGGTCATGACTCAAACGCGAAAGTCAATATCGAATTTGTTATTTCCTGCGTATGTGCAATGTGGTTGGAATGGAGGAGAAGCTATAGTGTTTGCACGAGCTCGAGTGGGGTTCGGTGCAGGGCTGGTGTCGAACTGCCACTCGGGGACGAGGGATCTCGGTAGGCAAGAAATGACGGTGGCGAGAGTGGTGCTTCTTCGCGAAGTGTTGGATCGCGATGGTACGAGATCCCTGAGCACGTCGATGCGACTTATGACTCAGCCATTACGACCCTTAGAGCAGTAGCAGATGGTGCGACACTTGAGCACAACGGCATGACCCTGGAGCACTACGATACGACACTTAAACACGACGGTACGACCCTTTGAGTGCGACAGCACGCCTCTTGAGCGCGCTTAGTACGACCCTTGACCGACTCTCTGGTACGACCGGGTGGCCTTTTGACCTGACCTTTAAGGCCTTCATTATAACACTGAGGTGAATCTCTCAGAATATCTCGACCATTTGTTTTCTTCTTCTTTTTTACCCCAGCGAAGACGGGGATGTGATTAATATGATCACATGACGGGATGTGATTAATATTGTCACAGGACGGGGTGTGATTAATATTGTCACATGACGTGGGTGTGATTAATATTGTCACATGACGGGGTGTGATTAATATTGTCACATGACGGGGTGTGATTAATATTGTCACATGACGTGGGTGTGATTAATATTGTCACATGACGGGGTGTGATTAATATTGTCACATGACGTGGGTGTGATTAACATTATGACAGGACGGGGATGTGATTAATAGTCACATGAGTAGCGAAAGAAATGTTTCTTTTTCAGTCAGCCTTCTCGAGGACGTCCCTTAATGAGAATGGAAGAGTTGAGAGAGAGAGAGAGAGAGAGAGAGAGAGAGAGAGAGAGAGAGAGAGAGATTCACTGCTCAGTCTCATACTTCCTCAATGATTTTTATGAGGCTGCAGGCGATTAACTATGTCGCAAACTACCCCCTCTCTCTCTCTCTCTCTCTCTCTCTCTCTCTCTCTCTCTCTCTCTCTCTCTCTCTCTCTCTCTCTAGCTATCTCTGTCTATCTATCTATCTACCTACCTACCTATGTATCTATCTATCTATTCATTCATTCATCTACTTATCTATCTATCTACCTACCTTCATCTCACGTGTTCTGAGTCTTTCCTCGGTCACCTTCACCACGACCTCCAGCACGGCGTCCACCATGAGATTTCTCCCATACAGACATACAGACAACAGACATACGGCACAGACAACAGACACAAGATAGACAACAGACATAATGTACAGACATGAGACCCATGGTACAGACAACAGAAATACGGTACAGAGAAGAGACATATAGACAGCAGACATACGGTACAGAAAACAGACATATGGTACAAACAAAAGACATTATGGTACAAACAACAGACGTATGGTACCACAAACAAGCGAAGCATGAACGTTTTCATTCAAATTCTTTCTTTCTTTCTTTCTTTCTCTCGATTTCCTTAGTGTGAAATACCGACGGACATTGCTATGATTAAACTAGACAATCGAATGTATGAATAACGCCAACACCGACCACTAGCCTTCAATGATATTAGCCCAGTGCAAAACTCCCTGGACGTGACTATGGCCCTTCTATGCCTCCAGTCCTCTGAGGGGATATGGAATATAATTCCTAGGACGAACAGTTTGCCTGCAGTGTCCGGCCCATACCGGCAGGTGGGGGGGATACGAACCCTGGGAGCCAATATTTCACATACCTTATTCTTACCTCTATTGCGATCTTCGAGGTCATATATGAAAGCTTCAACCCTTTATCTTTTACACGGATGATATTGACGCCTTGGGCATATGTGTGTGTGTGTGTGTGTGTGTGTGTGTGTGTGTGTGTGTGTGTGTGTGTGTGTGTGTGTGTGTGTGTGTGTGTGTGTGTGCAACAAAACACTAGAGAAAAATCGGTGAGATTTTTTCTTGCTTTATCTTATAAGATTACATTCGAAAGAGCTTGCAAAATTCTTTTTTTCTCTGCTCTAGCTGTACTTCGGTGACATATATATATATATATATATATATATATATATATATATATATATATATATATATATATATATATATATATATATATATCCCTGGGGATAGGGGATTAAGAATACTTCCCACGTATTTCCTGCGTGTCGTAGAAGGCGACTAAAAGGGGAGGGAGCGGGGGGCTGGAAATCCTCCCCCTTTCGTTTTTTTTTTTTTTTTATTTAAGTTTCCAAAAGAAGGAACAGAGGGGGCCAGGTGAGGATATTCCAAAAAAGGCCCAGTCCTCTGTTCTTAACGCTACCTCGCTAACGCGGGAAATGGCGAATAGTTTAAAAGAAAAAAAAGAAAAAAGAAAATATATATATATATATATATCCCAGGCCACCTCGTCCTCCTGGAGCCGTATGACCCACTGTCTGGACAGCGCCATAACCCTGGCTGGCCTCACACCACCGCCAGACATGTTTTCTAAAACGTCGTGGGAAATTCCAGATCTCTTGTTGTTCTGGATTAACGAATGTAATAAGGGAAAAAAAAAAACCTTTCAGGATTTAAGTTATCTTCCAATGCTGTTTGAATCAAGTCAATTGTCCTAAATTACGAAAATGATTCATCTAAACTAAATAAATCTATTCATAGGTGAAAGAAGGCGTTTGACAAGCCGTGAAAATGACCCCCCCCCCCAAAAAAAAAAAGTGAAATAATTCAGGGAAATAACATTCAAATACACACGAGTGATCTAGGTCGTTCCATAATCATCTTCGCGTCCACATGGAGAGACGGGGTACATGATAATGGCACAGTATTAAGGCACTTGGTGATCTGTTATGGAACGCTACAGGACACTGGGCGAGGAGGAGGGCGTGAGGGGTGGGTTTTGCTGGTGCGTCCATAACTCAGCTGAAATGGCCTCCGAAGAGGTATGTATTACATGTGAGGAGGCGGATGGAACATGGCTTTACCTTACCACGATTGTTAATATCAACCTCTGGGGTTCCATGATAATACACACACACACACACATACACACACACACACACACGAACACAGACACACACACACACACACACACACATATATATATATATATATATATATATATATATATATATATATATATATATATATATATATATATATATATCATGGGAAATTTCTTCATTCGGAAAAACAGGAAAAAAATCTTAAAAAGATCCACTTCAATAGACCGAACATATGACTAAACTTCACTTCCTCTAATTAACACCCAGCTCCTTCGAGACCCAGGAAAAGCAGAGCAATTAAGTACTGTGTTGAATATTTGTGGTAAACCCCCCCGGGAGCTTTCATCAACACTTGAATTGAAATATTCATTAAATATTCTTTTGTTACAGCAAGAATTTGTACCGGACTACAGCGAGCATCTATTGTCAGGAAATTAATTCATTTTGCAAAGACGGACCTTGCCAAGAAACTCGAGAGAGACGAAACAGTGCTCTCTCTCTCTCTCTCTCTCTCTCTCTCTCTCTCTCTCTCTCTCTCTCTCTCTCTCTCTCTCTCTCTCTCTCGATTTTCTCCTTTTGGCAAAGTTTAGTCTCATTCTGAATCGAGATGTTTTCTAGCCATTGCTGGCGTCCGTCCGCCCGCACCGATCGATATGCATATGTCTCGCCGTGCAACAGACGAGAGGGAATTCTTCCCACTTTCTATTCTCGCATCTTATATTACAGTGTTTAATAACAGGTATAATTGTTCAAGAGATTCATCATGTAATAGTGGTAACACACGTGTTCTTCACGTTTGGTTACATCATAGCAAATGATATTAAATGTAACTTGAGAAGCTTACGGTGATGCTCTCCGTAATGTAATTGATTCTCATTCTTATCATTCTGCCTTTCCGACTGACATGGCTTAGGGTATGGCAATACTGTTGCTATCCCGCACGTGTCATTGGTGGCTTTCAGAAGCGTGTGTAATGGAAGTCACCTTGACCTTCTGGCGCGACCTTTTGAACTTAAAATCCGTTGAGAACCTGAGGCAGTCATGAACAATACGCATATACACTTTGGTGACTCTGTGTCCAATATGATGTCAGATATCATGTTAAACGAAGCAACGGGTTTAGAAGGGCATGGGGTTGGTCGATGAATTAGGTAACTGGCTCAAGCATATATATATATATATATATATATATATATATATATATATATATATATATATATATATATATATATATATATATATATATATATAACGTTAATGGAATGGCCTTGATTAGGGCCTCAGCTGCCCGAGCCGTCTCAGTTAACATGGAAAAACTTCATCCTCAGACGCTCTTTACACGAGCTATCAAGTGGTGCTCAACACACTGGTCCTCCTCCAGACATCTTCTGGACCTTGTCCAACAGTGGGCAAAGAAGCCACTGCTCCACACTCACCACCATCAACTCCTGCCAGCTAGAGATCCCTCGTCCCCGAGTTGCAGTGAGGCACCATAACTGCATCGAGTCGATCTGAAATGGTCCATACAGCTGCAAGAGCAGTCCCATCCCAACCGTTGTGAACACCATCAGTGATCTGTACACTACCAGCACGGTTCAAGCCCTCGCCTTCCCACTGCTTCATGGAGTAGGGAGTAGCAGGGAGAGGACGGACTCAAGCGGGAAGTTCTCTGACGAGACTATACTCTTGTTCGTCACCTGACGGTGATGCAGCCTCGCCAGAGGTAACTTTTCACCCGCAATATACCCTCATCTAGGCTGAGCCTGGCAATATATATATATATATATATATATATATATATATATATATATATATATATATATATATATATATATATATATATATATATATATATATATCTTAACCCAGATGAATTCTGTGAGCAGCGCAGCTGGCAAGAGGAAAGTGAAGTGAAAATGATAAGAGATGGTGTGTAGCGGCGAAGGGCACCTTCTTGTGGCGGCAGCAGCAGCCCTACCTCTCCCCCCTCAACGACCGGCTCCTCCGGGTCCACCACCACACCCCTCTTCCCCTTCCTCCTCAACCCCCCGGCCACGGAAGTTTACCCAGCACATTATAATGACAAATGGCTAAAACTTCGTGAAAGAGATGGCGAAATGTGAGCGTCGTGGAGGGTGTTTAAAGTCGTCTGTATTCCGGGGTCCGGGGTGATGCTGTGACGACTGGAGAGAGAGAGAGAGAGAGAGAGAGAGAGAGAGAGAGAGAGAGAGAGAGAGAGAGAGAGAGAGAGAGAGAGAGAGAGAGAGAGGATATTGTCATGACAACAAGACTAGCGCGTGGCTCCCACCACTCGATTCGTGCGTTGAATCAGGACAACTGTCATCCTCCAAGCCTTTTCTCACTATTTAATTTCCTTGTCGTATATTCTCTCCTTCTTTTTCTCTCCTATCACCTGCTAGTGTACCCTGCTGGCGTAGCTGTCTATTCTCGGTTCATCCCGTATTGTCTTCAACCATGAATGCTCCTGTGGTCACCCCGGTGTAACATTACTTAGTTCCTCCCGGGTAACGAAGTGAATAATCGCCCCGCTTTCCTGGCTGAGCAGCATATCCCCAGCTGTTCTAATCTCCTATGAGAGTTTATAAGCTCCAGTCAGTTAGTTTTACGTGTCAAGTGTTCCTGTATATTCTCTCCAACTTGTGTATTGATATCTGCTTTACTGACGATCGTACAACACTGCAATATTCAATTCTATGTCTTATAGATAGAATTTGAATATATATATACTGAGTGATGTGCGCAGTTTTTGTTATTACTTATACTGAAGATGTGATTTACGAAGGATTTCGCAGATATCTTTTTTCTTTACGTGATGAAATCATCACATCTTAATTACGTGAACAAAAGTATCCATGTACAGAACTGCTGTCTGTATGTGATTTTACTTATTGTGCTCAAACGAGAACCTTCACCTCACCTGGAAGAGGTATATGCACAGTCACCAGTGGAATCTACAGGGGGAAAAAAAAAGAATTTATATTTTGAGAACTTTGAAAATGCATTACTGTATTTTCTGACAGTGTTAGGATGGGTAATGGGCACAGTGGCTAATATGTCATTACTGTAGCCATTCCGGGGAACTGACCAGCGTTCACATCCTTCTCCACCCCCAAAAACCCCTTACATATGAGAGAGAAAGGAAGGAGGGAAGGAGGCAAGGAGGGAGAGAGAGGGAGGGAAGGAATTGTTACGAATGTGGAAAGGGGAGAGGAGAAAGAGGACTCCCCTGGTGCTCATACAGACGTCAAATATTTCCTGAGGTTTTACCTAAACTCTCTCGTTCAAATCTTTTCTAAGACGCTCTCAGGGGAGGGTGCAACACCCCCAGAGGATTTGCACGTTTATTCCTCCTCACTAATCATAGGTTTTATGATAACACTGGAGAGCAGATGATACGTCTCTTTGCTGAGGTAGTTCAAGTAGTTTAAGTTCTTTTATCTTCCGCTGAATAAAATAGCAATAAAACGGGAAGTTAGTTTGGCCCCCCCGAGTTTTAATCGATCCTAAAATGTGTCTTGAAGTCGTTATTGTCATCGTGATCACAGGAAATACGTCCTTGATACTTTCTAAACGACCAATCCAACAACTAACAGGTTCACTCAATGCGCTGTCTTCCTTTCCTATAACTATCAAAAAAAAGAAGAAAATGCTTTTTCAAGTCCATTCGTTAAAGTACCTCGCTATGCAACTGTGTGTTCCACTTCGAAACTTTCTACGAAACTTTACGAATCTAATGAATGAGAAACTATTTCGTTCTTTTATGAACGAAGTTGAAAAAAGAAAAACATATAAAGATTTAATTAGTGTGAAGAGTGTAGTTTACAAATACCAACACCAGAGGAAATGAACTCTATTGATATACGAGCTAGCACAGTGGCCAATTATCTGCAAAACAGTGGTTTGATGTCAACAGTATATGAAGAGCTCTTAGAGGACATAAGGTGATATATGATGTTTAGGGTCTGCAGTATAACAAAACAACTGCAGTTTATATTATGATATAGGAGCTGGGCCGGGGGGGGGGGGGGGTGTTGTTATATCATATAACCCATCACAGTGGATTTTCACTATAACAGCCTGGGATATAGTATTACATAGTAGGAGGAAAGAAGCCTAACTCACAACATAGCTACAACCTACAAGAGAAAAGAGGAACTGTTGTCTACAATATATATCATTCGATTTGGTGTGTGTGTACCTAAGGATAAGGGATTGGGTACTGTATAATCCATCAGTAAGGGTCCACAATATAGCACTGCAGCCGATGTTTGTAAGTGTAACATAGCCTCTTGGGGTTGTTGGTGTGAGAGGAGGATCGCGATTTACAACAAAGCACCTAAAGTCCAGAGTGAAGATACCGTATGAAGTGTAAATTATAGCAAAAGGTACTAGGCTTCTTATAGCAGAGATAACAGCTCACGATTACCACATAACAAAGCACCTGGATTTCAGTAACAGCTAATGTTTACCACACATAACAAAGCACCTGCGTTCCTATAACATAGCAGTGGGGTGCACCCTACAGCAAGGCAGCTTCAATGAGCAATACAATAAAGGAACTGTACTCAGCAAGATAACTGGAGATATCAAAGTGGAAAGGAGTAGGTGACAGCAGGAAGAATGCTGTTGAAAGCAGACAGGAAATTGACAGGAGAAGCTGACAGTTGTCTCCTTGAGCAAGAAAATGTGACCCTATGTTTATATAATGGCTTGGACTTTGACCTGACCCTTTAGCAGAGGGGTCAGAGGTCAGGTCATTTTATACCTAAAGGTCGCACCGTGGTGCTCATAAGTCGCACCATCGTGATCAAGTGTCGTGCTCTCGTCCCCAAAGGTCGAATCTTCGTACTCAAGGGTCGTACCGTCGTGCTTAAGGATCGTACCGTCGTGCTCAAGGGGTGTACCTCTGTACCCAAAGATCGTACCGTCGTGCTCAAGGGGATAATCACAAGTCGTCTACCAATCTGGTTAAAAAAAAAAAGGCAATATGGTTCACGGAAACTTTTTCCAAAAAACTTTACGCCAACAAGTTCGTATCACGCGACTATGCATTTTTTCGGGGGGAAAAATTTAATAAATTTTGAATGAGGATCATAAATATCAAATGGCCACTCTCCTTTGAAATGCATACGGAATAACCTTCAAAGGATTAATCCACAAATTATCGTCTCAATTCTATTTCCGACACGGCCCAGTACACGAGAACAGAGCAGCGAACATATAAACAAAATATGTCCAACAAAGGATGTATATTGAAGCGAACCTTAAAACTTAGATTGACCAAAATTGGCGCCAGTCACCGAGAATGCCTTGAATGCCTGGTAGCCAGATGATAAACAGCAGGAGTGGTCGTGACACTGAAGATTCAAGGCATCGCCACAATCACTGTCTATTATCAGTGAATTCGTTCTGCAGTGACAGTGTGCTGTGCTTTGAGTACAACGAGACATAACCCCAAGCATCGTCTCTTCGATGTATGTCAACTGACTGTTATATTTCTCTCTTGTCTCTCCCCTGATGATGTGATTATTACACGAAAGTGCACTTGGGAACTTTTCGTGTTTCATTTTCCCCGTGGACTCATATATATATATATATATATATATATATATATATATATATATATATATATATATAAGGTATACGGGCCAAGGAGGACCTTGATGCTGCTCTCAAGATCGGATCGGCTGACCCAAGTGAAGGAGAATCCTCTTAAGATGGCAAGTGTGTCCCAGATTAGGGCTGGCGAACTGAAGGTCTTTCAAAAAGTTTAGGATCCGCCACAGAGAACCTCTTCGATCCCACGATGAGAGCTGGTGAGAGAGATGTGACTCCTCTCTCTCTCTCGCTCTCTCTCTCTCTCTCTCTCTCTCTCTCTCTCTCTCTCTCTCTCTCTCTCTCTCTCTCTCTCTCTCTAAAGCTTGAAGCGGATGGAGTGATGATAAGGGTTTGTAGTACCCAGCTGGGGGAGTATATTATCCATCAGTCAAGGCAACAGGTGCATCCTCGATCTATTTTTTGAACTAAGAGAAAAAAAAAAGACATCGTTTTCTCAGAAAAAAAAACAAGATCAATCAACACCTGTGAATGTGTGACACAACACACACACACACACACACACACACACACACACACACACACAAACACAGAAATCCTAACAATTATCATTACTGTTATTCATCTATTTTCCTTATTTGTATAAACTATTTTCTTGTGTGTGTATATATGATTCTAGGTTGCAATGACGGTGGAAGAAGACGTATTTTCCTTTGAGGCTGGGAGGAAAGAGAGAGAATTAAATATAAAGGCAACTAAGAGCGAGAGAGATATATGATTCGTCTGTAACAGGCAACCGTAAAGACAAGTGACCTTACGTAAACAGTGTCATGTGTCCGTCGCATGTCTGTGTTTGTTACAATAATAAGGAAATAGATTGTGGAGACGTATCACCATGGTATTCCGAAAGTCGAGGACATTCCGGTTGAGTTATTGCACCTTCTTGCCATACTGAATACAGAATAACATGGTTACAGTATACTAATGGGTACAGGAAACTAATCGAGTTATGCACAGATTCACATTCGATGGATACATAACACTTAAAGTCAGACATGGAAAACGTTTAATAACGGTATCATGTTCATCCAACCAAAAAAATATATTTTTTTTTCGTTTATCTGACAATATATATATATATATATATATATATATATATATATATATATATATATATATATATATATATATATATACTTGTTTGTCGTTCTCTGCATTCGCGAGGTAGTGTGTCAAGAGCAGAAGACAGTGACTCATTCCCTCACATCCAATCTCTAGCTGTCATGTGTAATACATCGAAACCACAGTCCTCTATCTGCAACTAGTTCTCACCGATCTTTCCGTGCCCCGACAGCTTCATATAGCCTGGTTCATTCCACTAACAATACGTCGCCCCCTGTATATCACATCGCTTAAATTCTGTCTATCCTATGCACGCTTTACACCCTCCTGCATGTTCGGACCCTTGAAATCGTATTCGCTCCATCCTTCCATTTCCAATTCAGTCTCCTTCTTCTCCTTGTCTTCTCTTCTGACTCATACATGATCTCTATTTTTCATCTCTCCTCACTCATTCTCTCCATATGTCCAAACCATTACAGCATTCCCGCAACCTTGGGAATTTTGCTCTTCTCGGACTATGTAAATAACTACTCGAATAAATGGAAGTACAAAATGATCAGGATTGCAGCAACTTTACGGATAACCCAGATAAACTCGCGTCGGTATGGTTAATAAAAGCATAGAAGATGAGACAAAGGAGGAAATGAAGACCAATATGAGTGTCCTCTTGCAGGAGATAAGCGGGAGGAATCTGTGTATGAGAAGGACTTGGGAGTCCACCTCGTTCCTAACTTGTCCCCCAAAACCTCATTTGTGAGACCTGTGAAATTGAAGTTACAGTTGGAGGTTAAAGACCATAAAGTTGTCCACTATGAGAGACAGAGGAGTCAGGCGTGACTTGATCACAGCAATCACTTTTCTAAACCGGATGGTTCATGCTGACATCGAAGACCCTCTCTGAAATAGTCAGAGCACAAGTCCACAACATGACACTATGCGAGTCGCTGGAGAGAAGAGATGTGTTGAAGAACTTTTATGAATACCAGAGTAAAGGATGAATGGAGGGGAAAATTGACGGGATGGGAGTTGTGAATGATGACAGTGCAGAGAATCTGAAAAAGTTGAATGATGAAGTTCAGGAGATGAGGGCCCCCAGGGGCGTAGGACTCCCTCCCCGTACTGTACAAATAAGTAATTACACACACACACACACACACACACACACACACACACACACACACACACAAACCAGCAAGGAATCCCACACACACAGACACAACAGTCAACAAAGCCGCAGGCTGCTTTGCTGTTGTAATCTATAATTCAACAAAGGAATAACATAGCAGATTATACATTCCTGCACATGGAGAATGAATTGAGTGTACACAATAGATTATGCACTCCTGTACATGGAGAATGAATTGAAGTGCATTAACTTGGCATAAGGGTCATACCCTGGAGGAATATTGTCTAATCTATTATCTTTGTGCTTTTGGCATTTGACCTTATCATGCCGCTTGTGATGAGTATTCATTTCATTATTGTGAAACTACCAATCTTTTTGCATCTCTCTACCTATCTATCTATCTATCTATCTATAGAGGCACTTAGGAACCTTAGACTTAGCAGGAGACTAATACCATATGAGCTCTGGTACAGGAAGGCCCACAACATACGTATGATTCTCTGGAGTGAACAACCCAAATGAACCTCAATCGGTTGAGTGGAATGACATTCCCTTGACCCATAGAGTAAAAGAAATACGAACGTGTTTGCTTATCCTGCTGGGTAGAAACTCTTTCTCATCCATGGACATAACTTCCAAGGAAGGAAAGGTCCTAACTACATATCCGCCAGAATAACCCTCTCCACACACAAGGTGAGGAGAGGAAGGTCAGATGTCATGTATAATTAGTGCCCACCTGCCACTCCACGGGGATTATGGAGCCCCGCCTCACTGCTCCCTCTGTGCTTTTAAGAACCTCAACACCTGTATCTCCCCAACTCTGTCTGAGGATGTAATAAACGAAAGTACTCACCGTTTAATATTTTTTCTTTTCAATGGTGACTTTTGCATACATACATATATCCCTTTTTGGTACACTGGAACCTGTGACATCACTTGCGCACATCCGACAAGGTATTCTTCGCAGATACATCTCTCACTTACGATCTAAACAAGACTCCAAACCAAACCAAAAATCAAAAACAAAATAACATCGCAAAATCTCCTCCGGAGAGCAAATTCTTTAGTGATCCATTTCTGGAAATTTTTGCCAAAGATTTGCCGTCGTGTTGTGCAACTCCTGGCAAAAGTCACTCACAAATTTTAAGTTCTTAGGCCCAAAAGTTTTGCCCTGATTCTGTTGGTGAAGAGTTTCCTGACCACTTCATCAACAGAAAGTCTGGGTTGGCTGAAGAGGATGTCTCGGGATAGATGTATTTCCCTGAACCGTCTGTTTATCTTTGTATAAATGTGGATGATGATTACCAACAGGTACAAATGCCTGTAATCTTGGTCTTATGCTATGGAGAGGGTAGGTGGGGAATAGATTCGACCCAACATATCCTAACTAACAAAGCGTAAGCTTAGCATATCCTAACTCAAGCGGGAGTAATCTAACTATGACTCAAATGTATATACATAGCTCAAAAACCTGTGCTACCTTAGCTGAACGACGTTGTTCCCTATGTTAAACGAGTTTGGGGATATGATGATATGATATGATGATAAGTTGCCGCTAGGCATTTCAACGAGATACGAAATCCCTACAACAGCCACACGTTCACGAGCATCATGCAACTACTTCACGTACGTACACTTACTAGTTACGTACATCAACAGTCAACGTCATCAACATGAACACGTACCAGGAACAGAGCAAAACGAGGAGTTTTTCCCTTTCATTCCAGAATCTTTGGCCATCAGGACCCTTACTTCGGTTAAAAGGTAACCTCAAGAAGGCTACCTAGTCCTTAGCAAGGCTAGGTAGCCTTTAGCTTGGCTGCCTGGCCCTCCCCTAGCCAGAAAATACTACAGCAGCCAATATGTATGTCAAAAAGGGGAGGAAGAAAATTTATCAATTTTGGAAGCCTTTGACCAAATCGGAAATCCATCTGCCGGGTCTTCCAATACACTGAGCATATCCAACTATAGACTTTTCTTATCGCTGATCTTTCACCGGTATCTTCCTTATCTTCCTTTATCGTCTCTTCGTGATATATCTCTTTCTTATCTTAGGAAGAGACAGTCTCGCGTCACCTGCCTTATCTACTGTTTCACGTAGTTCACTTATTCTCTGGAAGTCATTAGTGAATAGCGTAGAAAACAGAGAGTCTTTCAACAATTGGACGTGTTAGTTTTGCATTTGGTGCTGCTGCTTGAAATATGTATGAAATTGGACCATTTTTTTTTTTATATAATTCAGAAGTTCGTTAGTGTGACTTATTTCTAATGTTGCAATGATGGCCTTCAGCGTTCAAAGCTGAATCATTCACGCACTGATTTTGATATAGATAACGCTGATAAAAGAAATAAAATCCTTATCGACGGACGAGCTGTTATCATGATACAACACTGGCGAAATAAAGAATAGAAAAAAGAAAAAGAATCGAAAAAATTTTTAGATACGATAGAAAAAAAAAAAAAGAAAATTTCAGGTCAAAATATGACACATTTATGTCCAATGAATTTTCGGTTATCACTATTCCCAATAAAGAAAGAAAAAAACGGAAATTGGGGAATGATATCAGTTCGGAAAACGAATTCCTTCCTCAATGCTGAACCGGTCCTCAAAAAGGCCGGTTTATTGGAGGTAGGGGATGGTGCAGATGGGAGTCTGCCACCTACCCTGGGAGAAAGAAAGAAAGAAAGAAAGAAAGGAAGGAAGGAAGGAAGGAAGGAAAGAAGGAAAGAGTTCCTTCCTACCTACCTACTTCCCCTAAGAGCACCTACGTCAGAATTTTGCGGGGGTTGCGCGAATGTGCCAGAGAGAGAGAGAGAGAGAGAGAGAGAGAGAGAGAGAGAGAGAGAGAGAGAGAGAGAGAGAGAGAGAGAGAGAGAGAGAGAGATGGGGGGAGGGAGAGATGAAGACACCTTAAACTTCTGCAGTAACCTGGGCCAGTCTATGGTCTCAGCGTTAATTGGTAACCTGGCTGGATTACGGAAACGTTTTATAAAAAGAAAAAGAAAATAATTGAGCCTTAGATGGTAAACACGACAGTATGACCCTTGAGCACGAAAGCACGACCTTTGAGCACGACAGTACGACCCTTGAGCACGAAAGCACGATCTTTGAGCACGACATTACGGCCCTTGAACACGACAGCTCGACCCTTGAGTACGACAGCATAACCACTGAGCACGACAACATGTCCGTTGAGCACGACAGCACAACCATTGAGCACGACAGCTCGACCCTTGAGCACGACAGCACGACCCTTGAGCACGACAGCACGACCATTGAGCACGACATTACGACCCTTAAGCACGACAGCACGACCTCTGAGCACGACAGCACGACCTCTGAGCACGACAGCACGACCCTTGAACACAACAGTGTGACCCTTAATTACAACAGTGTGACCCTGTAAGATGCAGGGAGGCCAGGTTTCTTGAGTCGACCACGTAAGTAGAGACGATACCTGGAAGAATATGATGGAGGGAGTCGTGTGTTCCTTCCTACGCAGGTTATCATCCAGCGTGACACCGAGAAGCTTGGTTGAACCCAACACCCTAAAGGGGACTGGAGTCTGGCAGGGGATGATGGGATGTGATTAGCAACAAGGTCGATGATGTGTATGACTTGTGTCTTAGTTTGGCTGGCGAGTGTCCAGTTCTGGTGGCTGGTGAGCGTGTTCTGACGGCTCGTGTATATTTGGGAAGAGCTGTTGTGAACGTTCATATACTAATGGCGGAGACGTCGAAGTACTTTCATCGAGCAGGTAGAGCCGTCAAGGCATCATACGTCTGGGATGACCCAAAATAAGTGCCCCATAACTGAGGCCGGGGGGGTGGGGGAACTTACAGATGAGGGACTGGACGGAGGAGATGGTTCTGTTGGGAAGGTACACACACACACACACACACACACACACACACACACACACACACACACACACACACACACACACACACACACAGCCAGGCGACACGTACAGAGGAAGTCTACAAACCATAGACAAATACTTCTCTAGTCTGTCTATGTGACCATGTATACATGTGGGTATGCATACATGTCATGTATCTAATTTTGCATGCATGTATTACCTGGTTTTACAATATCGTAACAGGCGGCTCGGAATAGAACATATATCCAAAAGCATTTAGTAATTCACAACGGGGTCAGTTGCCCACACAATAAGTGTGCGATGACAACCTGCAATACACAGACATGTCGCCCGGGAGGCTTGTTGCGTTTGACTCCATTACACACACACACATATATATATATATATATATATATATATATATATATATATATATATATATATATATATATAATCCTTCTTCCCTCTAAAGCTCAGTTATCTTATCGTATTCCTAGAGTTACCTCGCTGAGGCTGGAAATGAAGAGGAGGTATGAATGAAAGAAAGCTACAGAAGCTGTTTCTATTACGTCAAGCGCGTTCCCGCAGAGGAATGGAGCATTTTAATTCTAAAACATTTTGAAATTCCTTCTTCTTATACAAACAGGGAACTCCATCCACAGTGCAATGAAGTACCTATATATAGTACTCGAATGAGTTCATTTTTTTCCCCTTATTGGCTGGGGAGTCTCGGGAGACCGCAAGAGTACAGTAGCTCTCACACCAGCTGAATCTATTTCTCCCAGAAGGATGTGGGCTCCTCAAGAAACAAGTAAGGATCGACTCGAAGACAATCCCTCGAAAGTGTATAGACTCAAAGTGATGGTCGGCTCTAAAGGCTCAAGACAAATGAAGATCGACTGTAAATAAGAATCTTCCCGAGGTATTGAGGACTCAAAACCATAACTGAACAGTGACTCGGAAAGAATATTCCAAGTCTCTTTGGACTCAAGGCGCCAATGAAGAGCGACTCTGAAAAGCATCAACGAAGTCGGTGGATGGACACACAAACAAGTGAAGATCGACTTTTTAAAAGTATCATCGGGAGAGGCGCGCGTGTGTGGGACTCAAGACACAAGCGAAGATCGACACCAGCGGGAACGAGGGCTGTAGAAATTTCCCAGGGGTGCAGGAGAGATCAACACTTTGTTCACCTCGTGCATGTAAGTCGTGGGGAACTGGGCTCAGTTTATCGCCACACTTGATGAAAAGAGACCACGGGGACTAGTTCGCTGTAACGATGCGTTTCTGATGAACCGACGATAAGCCGGAGGGAGGGAGGAAAGGGAAAAACAAAAAGAGCTAAGAGTTGGCGTGGGACTGAGTGAAACACCCGAACAGCTGGAGAGGGACTCAGCAAAATACTGAGGACACTAAGAACAGGAAAACGTCAGGCACAAGTGTAGCCTCTGTACGTATGAGACCCTGAATGATTAGAAACACTACAGTGTGAGGGGTCATGCACACAAGTGGAGTCTCGACTATCAAGAATGTGAACATGGTCCCAGACTACTACACTGGGGGAGGTCATGCACGTGTGGCGCCCCTGCAGGGGATATGCAAATACTTAGAACGTTACAGCAGAAAAGGTCATACATAACATGAACCTCAACACCTCCAACTTCAATTAAGAGATATAAAAACACAAATCACCAAACAAAAGCAATTACATATATCGCAAGAATAAAAACATAAACAAATCAAGCAGGATTGATGGATTAAAAAAAGAGGAATAAGTAAGAGTATAATGATTAGAGTGGAAACTATGCAGGGAAAGAGGAAGAAAAAAATAGGTTTGTTAATGGTAAAAGTTTGTGATGATATATTCCGCATGAGGTGGAACTGAAGGCTGGGTCAAGTTCTCGATTACAGCTCCTATTTATCTTGAGGTCTGATGTGTTGCTGATGTTTGGCTTTGATGAGTGTCTGATGAGGTGAGGGAGAGTGAGTTACTGATGATGATATGATGATGATGATGATGATGATGATGATGTGTGTGTGTGTGTGTGTGTGTGTGTGTGTGTGTGTGTGTGTGTGTGTGTGTTTGCTAACCCCTGCACGGTAAATATGATTACATGTATATATATGTGTCTCTGACATTGTTGCCCTTTGGATGTGTGTGGCAACACCACAGGACATATATGTAACAAGTTTATTAGAATTTAGCTTTGGTAAAATGACAATATTAATGTTTTTGTCAGGCATACTTTTTATGGCGTGATACGTGGCACTACCGCACGGCGTTGTGTAAGTGGCAACACCGGAGATCTCACGTCCAATAGACTTGATTCTAAGAAAGTGTGAAAAAGCTAATTTACTCTTTGGCGCTGACGAGGGACAGAAGAGCCACGATCCCTATTAATCCAGGACGATAATCACTCTCATATTCACGTGATACATAGCATGATAATGCAGCCAGGGATAATGACGATAAATTCATCTCAGAACTGGGAGGGATTGCGAAGACGCTCCGAGGAAGAGAAGAAACAAACTTAATAATCCCTGCATATCGTCTTGTTTGACCAAGAGCCCCGGTTCTCAACGATCCTTTACGTAAATACACACACGTCCCCTTTTATAGTATGGATGCTGAACTTTGAATCAATACCCAGTGTATATATAAATTCCCAGTGTGTGCTAGATAGAAGGGTCTAGTTTAAGTGCCTAGGTACTCTAGATTGATATAAACAAAGGAAATGTCTTGTAGTTACTAGAGTCAGATTGATACTGTTGTAGTGTGGACTAGGACAGACTGTTGCATGGCAAACTGATATATATATATATATATATATATATATATATATATATATATATATATATATATATATATATATATATATATGAGACCACCAGAAATACGTTTATAGTAAAGGAAAATGGCAATATTCATTACTGACGTCGTCGCAGAATCGATAATCAATAGCCACCTTTCAGCAAGTTCATTTACTGGATTTCGAAGCAGGTCGCCAGCCAGCCAACCAGCACTCCCTCCTTCTCCCCTTTCCTCCCTCTCCCTCGAGCCGACCCGTAAGCAATGCTAATGTAGTTCTTTTCGTTCATTCCGGTGCAAGCGAGAGTCGTTGTCCATCAGGTCGTAAAGTCTACCGAACGACAAGTTCCTTACGTCAGCTTCTACTGGGAATCTTAGTTTTGCGACGTAAAATGCGTGAATCTGGGCGCCGGCGATCGTAACTCTGCCGGCAACCTGAGGTGGACGTCATTTTTAGCCTTCCAGGATTTGCATATTAAATACATCGTCTTTCCTGGGAGATGGAAGTGGGAGGGAGGGGACGAGAGTCTAGATGTAGCCGTGATAAAGATAGGGACACAGAGAGGACCAGAGGCAACTGTGGTAAAGATAGGGACACAGAGAGGACCAAAAGGAAGGGTACACAGAGGAAATGAGAGATTAGATGCACAGAGGATGAAAGAGAATGCTCAGGGAAAACGAGAAAAGAGGTGCAGAGGAGATAAAAAGAGAGGGAGGCAGGCGGAATTAATGAGAAGATGGAGCGAGGAGGATGAAAGGAGAAGTGGGGGAGAGACGAAAGAGAGAAAGAGAGAGAGAGAGAAAAAAAAAAGGAGGCAGATTCAGATAGGATAAACGAAAACCCTTAAGACTGACGACAGAGTTGCGAATGAAAGTAGGAAGATGGAAGAGGTGTAGAGAAGACGAGGGAAAAGGAACCAAGGAACCAAGGCCTCAGGGCGGACATGAGAGCCCACTGAGGGTAATAAAACACCAAAATGATTATCAATTCAAAAGTCCATTGTATACCTTACTGAGAACAATTAGGAGCAAGACTCCCCGTGGTGTAACGGTTAGCATTCACGGGCCTCCCAGCTAGGGTCGAGCGCATAGGTTCGAATCCAGGATGCGGCAGTCGGTCCACAGTCAACCTAGCTGTTCATCCACCCCTAGGGTTTGGTCGATAAAATGCGTACCTGGCTCAGACTAACGTGTATATATATATATATATATATATATATATATATATATATATATATATATATATATATATATAGCGTGAATGGGATGGCCTTGATTAAGGCCTCAATTGGCCGTGCCGTCTCAGGTGCAACATAAGACATAAGAACTACATAAAAAGATGCAAAGGTGGAGCGGGGGATGTAGTGATAAGAGAAATAAGGTTTCAGATGGATGATAGCTGCAAAAAAAAAAAAAGAAAAAAGAAAAAAGAAAATCAAATCGACAACAAAATTTGGAGGCACACTGTCATACTGTAGCCTTAAACAATGATGAATACCACAGCACACCCGTGACCCTATGACCCCACTTGATGCGGAAACATTTACAAAAGCTAACAAGAGTTTTTTTTAACTGTATCTATATATGTAAATTAAAGTTGTAGTGCTCACGAGAGAGGAGTCACTGTGTAAACGGTGAGGGCTGGAGAGCTGATTGCATTAGTCCTCTGTGAAACACATTTACCCAGGTTGAAGAAACCCAACGCGAACCGTCCGGCGAAATTCAGGAGTGGAGGACTATTGGTGTGGAGGATAGCCTGGGTCGGTGGTCCCTCTTACGTGAGGCGAGGGACCAGGGTTGTCTGTCAGCCCTAGACGACGCTCTGTCACTTGGGTATGAGAGACAGAGTAAGGACTATATTTAAGAGTCAAACAGCTGAATCCTAACATCTGAGCAAGAGGAAACAACAGAAAAATGCATAATAGAAAAGAAATAGAACATGAACAGTTCCAGTTCTTTTTTTTTTAAATGAAGGTCAAAGGTGAAGACACGGTAATGAAAAAGGTTAGAGATGAAGTGAAGAGACGGGTCAGGTGTGCAGAGAGGTTAGACAAAGAGATGAACTTGAGGGGCCGTGTGTGACTGGAGCCCAGAGGCAACAGGAGGGAGCAAAGAGGAGTGTGTAGCCAAGAGAAGAGCAAGCCTGGTTCAGCACTTCAAGTGCTGTTGCCTACAAAGGACGCTGCTACTTAATGCATTATTATTTTGGAGCTGCATACAATAGACGAAAATTTACATGCAGAACTAAAAGAAAATGAAAAATGTTACAGGTGATATATATATATATATATATATATATATATATATATATATATATATATATATATATATATATATATATATATATATATATTATCCCTGGGGATAGGGGATTAAGAATACTTCCCACGTATTCCCTGCGTGTCGTAGAAGGCGACTAAAAGGGGAGGGAGCGGGGGGCTGGAAATCCTCCCCTCTCGTTTTTTTTTTTCTTAATTTTCCAAAAGGAGGAACAGAGGGGGCCAGGTGAGGATATCCCACAAAGGCCCAGTCCTCTGTTCTTAACGCTACCTCGCTAACGCGGGAAATGGCGAATAGTATGAATATATATATATATATATATATATATATATATATATACAGACACACACCAGCAGATACTGGCTTCCCCACCTGAGCAGATCTCGCAAGGCCAGGACATAGGGTATCATTCGACCTCAAACTCCACCTACAACTGTCGACTTGTGTGACAGAGTTATGGCAAAATGTAAATCTCCTTGATGTAAGCTACTGATCTGTGTCTGAGTCAGCTTTATAAGCTGAACTGTATTTGAAATATCGCTGAAGAGAGTAGAGATGGGTTGGATATATATCTTCTTCCAAATCGTGGCGTCGCATCCCAGCGACGGTAAATATGGTCGTAACTTTAGGTTTGTTGGGGAGAGAAACGGATGAATGCGAATGTTATGTGAATGTTGTCGGTGAACATTTTTGTTGTCTATGCTGATATATATATGTCTTTATCATTGTCCTGCGCCATCCCTACATATAACCACACACACACACACACACACACACACACACACACATATATATATATATATATATATATATATATATATATATATATATATATATATATATATATACAGAGAGAGAGAGAGAGAGAGAGAGAGAGAGAGAGAGAGAGAGAGAGAGAGAGAGAGAGAGAGAGAGAGAGAGAGACATATAGCCAATCATCCTCACCTGCAATGCTTGAAAAGAAGAAAAAAAAAAACCCACGTTATCTTGCCTGTTCGTGGGGCCGTCAGAAGCGTACCCAAAACAAAGGTAATGACTACCTTCTGCTGGCAGCGTAGCCAGAACAAAGAACAAAATAGCCTTCCTCCTTTATCTAGTTTTCTGTTTACTCGGATGAAATAAGGCCATCCCGTTTTTTATTGCACTGCACACGGCAAACAAAATTCAGAGAGAGAGAGAGAGGGAGAGAGAGAGAGAGGGAGAGAGAGAGAGAGAGAGAGAGAGAGAGAGAGAGAGAGAGAGAGAGAGGGAGAATATGATAAAAGGAAAAAAAAGGACGGAGAGGGACGTCAAGAGAATCATAAAAAGGGAGAGGAAAATAAAGAATGGCAGAGAAAGAGATACAATCAAAGATAAAGGAAGAGAATGAGAGAGAGAGAGAGAGAGAGAGAGAGAGAGAGAGAGAGAGAGAGAGAGAGAGAGAGAGAGAGAGAGAGTAGATAAGAGATAAGAAAGATTACTCAGGCTGTAATACTAAGACAGCAAACCCGTACCATTTTCAGGGCTGATGATAAGACGTGATAAGACTTCCTGCCCAGAAAATCTCTAATATTCTTGGGCAAGTGTTGATAAACACTGTATCGAGGAGCTGGAGACGGCAACTACATTACCAGGAATAACACAAGGGGGTTCATACAGTCTCCCAAGTTGCTTAGGAGACATCTATTCAGTGAATGTGGTCCAACTGCTATGTAATCCCTCCATGGTTCTTTATTAGCGGATAACGGCCATACTTATCTCTTTTTTTTTTATTGATAACTGGTTTTCTAAGAATGTCCTAAAGTTATCCATGTGTATAGACGTCTAAACGTCCATCTTGCGCCGTCCAGTTGAGAGGGCATTAAGAACCAAACATCCAGTGACTCTCTTCTTGAGGAATCCTTAATTAGCCTCAGGGGGATATTACTGTCGACGGCTTCCGGAGCGTTGTGAGGCGGGCGTAACCAAGGGTGGAGGGACGTGGGGCGCCGTGGACGACCAGCCAGAGGTGAGCAGTGGCTCCTGCAGTGAGAACGAGGGGTGGAGGAGCTGTAGTGATGATGGCTCCTGCAGTGAGAACGAGGGGTGGAGGAGCTGTAGTGATGATGGCTCCTCTCTCTCTCTCTCTCTCTCTAAGAAGCATATCCTAATCTCGAAATCGTTTGATGAATATATTGATCAACACAGGTGGAAGCGTATTAAACTTTTCACCTGGCATAGAAACAGCAGTACATCAACGCATTTACTATCCATATGATTCAGAAATACATAGAAACATACAGTCGGAGTTCGTTTCTCTGATTCAGTTCAACTAGACTCTGCTAATTAACAGAGCATAACCACCTTTTTCCACAATATCAACATATGTCATTAGTTTGAATCCCGGGAAGAGAATTATGAAAAAAAAAAAATACTATAATTCCGAGTTTAGGAGACGTGTTTGTTACCAAAGTTTGGCATGTGGAGTGAACTGCAGAGAAGATGAACATCATTTAAGAACTATCAATAAAAAAAAAAAAAAAAAAAAACACGAACTATGATCAACCAGATTTATCTTAAAGCACATGGAGAAAGCAAAAGCAAAAGAGGTGGAAATTTTGCCTGGAGTTTACAAGAAGATTTAATTACTTTTCAAATGTTCTTACCCAGAGGGTAAAGATAGAAAATGTGAGACCTGGATGTGCTTCCTTCTAACTCCAGAAGCAATCAAACACATGCATTTTCTCATGAGGTATTCTTGTATACATATGAGTAAAGATAATCCTAAGGAAAGACTATGAGACTCATGTATACAGTAAAGATTCCGTTTCTTCATTCTTGTATCGTAATACTCTTCAGAAATTTTGCTCATGACGCCTTCAGGAACATTGTGGCGGCGCGTCGTAGTGACGCCTTACTTGCGAATCTCACTGCATTATTAGGAAGCTGGTTTTGGCTCAAATACTTCCAGCTGGAGTCGAAATGTTGCGGATCCATATCTCAAAGAGAAGTTGCTAGGGCCCCCTGCAAGCCTTTTGACTTACTTGAGCCTCCACAGCCTGAGGAAACAAATGGGTTTTCTCGGATTATCTTACGTTAATGAGTGTGGAAGATGCTAAACAACGAGACGATATCAAATGCATCTACATATGATCACAAGATCCATTATCCTTGTTCTGCTTATTATCATATGTGCATTATTTACACACGTATTCCCAGTGTCCCCTGCAGAAACGTTCTTGTCTGAAGGAGGGTGTTGGCTTTGTGTGGTAATACACTAGATGTTGCCGTCGACACCACCACACAACCTGCCATGTTGGATCTTGGTTACAAGGGAATACGAAGTCCTCACCTCCAGACGACGATGGTGTCTCCTGCAGACACACGGACCTGACTGACACACGAGAGGTCTTCCACTCCCACTCTCACCTGAAGGCAAGGGCGTGTCCTGCACAAGACGGTGTGACCTTGCTGACGAGAGACTGCTGACGTCCGCTACACCCTGGCTGTTGCATGGAGGTCTCCCCTCCTGTCGACCGTGGTCTCTTAAAATGAAAACCAGCGTAATTTGATAACACGCCAACACACTCAGGGGCGAATCTTATATAATTCTCAGCGGGTTGAAGGCTCAGCTTCCGGGAGAAATATGATGACGTGATGATATAATTATCGTCTTAACTTCGACGCCGTTTTTCTGTAAAGGAGAGCATCAGGGCAGACCTGCAATTTAGGGGATCAGTGAAATGAAGGTACCGTATCGTACCATCGTAAATGGCTCTAAAGGTACGTACCGTACCATTAGCCATCTCTCATATCTCTAAAGGTACGTATCATACCGCTAAGCCATTTCTGTTTCCTCTGAAGGCACGTACCATACCGCCAAGCCATCTATCTATATTTTCTCTGAAGGCACGTACCATACGCTAAGCCATCTCTACTTCCTCTGGAGGATACACCATACCGCCAAGCTATCTCTATTTCCCCTGAAGGCACGTACCATACCGCCAAGCCATCTCTGCTTCCTCCGAAGGTACGCACCATACCAACAGCCATATCTACTGGCTCTGAAAGATACAACATTAAAGTCGAAGAGGATTCGACCCGCACAAACATCTTTATGACTTTCCTAACTAGTGTACCATAAGAGGCAAAGTTTGTGAGGAAAGGGGGACGCTCCCTGCTGACGAAGGTGCTCCTGTTGCTGACCTTAATAGAATCTATTTGGCATTTAACCCCGAGAGCACCACGAATTACTGCTCTACGCAGCGATAACTCGTCGAGTATGGGAGATAAGTATCTGAGGTACGAGAACTTAACGGCCTCGTTAAGAAACTTGAGTGCGCGAGGTACAATGGCAACCCTCCGCGTACGATAGTCCCGGTGTTTATTTTTTAGGGGAGTTATGCTAATTTTTGATTCCTCGACTGGAATGCTATGATCCTGCGTACGTTATGGGTCGGCAATTACTGTCGCAGACACCACTCGGACTTCACCTGAATATGTGATATGGGAAAACTTTCCCTCGTTCACATTTTTCCTGTTTGAGATACGGTTTTGACGGAGAAAGTATAAGGTGCTGAATGCTGACGGGTATAAGATTCATAAACTCCACCGTTAAAGCATCTAATTAAAAAAAAAAAGAAAGAAGAGGATCCAAACGAGTCTGTCCTTCATTCATGGAGGCCAGAGACATCAAGCTGCTTCGTTCTCTTTCTCATACGTCTTCAATGCATACGTTACGTGCAGAAGGTGTTCATACCGAACACAGAAAACCCTGAGAGGCGTAACGACGGTGCGTCACCTACGTAGACATAGCCGTACCATTCTCCTTGACCAGGATACACTTGGATACAGCGTGTACACGACAACCATGATTGCATTCTCTAATAACACTGAAGAGGGATTCGATTGCTTGCTCCTGCCCGGCGTTCACACATTCACATACTCGGACACACACGGTCAAGCTGGCAGACGCATCGACCAAGCCAGGAAATGAACTGATGGTAATGGTGTGTATATATATTTTCTTTCATACTATTCGCCATTTCCCGCGTTAGCGAGGTAGCGTTAAGAACAGAGGACTGGGCCTTTGAGGGAATATCCTCATCTGGCCCCCTTCTGTTCCTTATATATATATATATATATATATATATATATATATATATATATATATATATATATATATATATATATATATATATATATACCTTTACCTCTGGTTGTCACCTTTGTTTTCAATAAAGGAGATAGTCCTGACCGCCAGTAACACGAGGAAAAAAATAGACTAACATCAGCTAGAAATGGAAATTAACATTTCGAGTCTGAAGTAGTAAGAAAACGGGATTTAAAAAAAAAAAGACAAGCACACTGATACGTTTTAGTACCCCGGACTGTGTGTGTGTGTGTGTGTGTGTGTGTGTGTGTGTGTGTAAATGTAGGAATGTGTTTATAGATATATATATATATATATATATATATATATATATATATATATATATATATATATATATATATATATATATATATATATATATATATATATATATGCAACATTTACGTTAATATCTAAATGAAATGCGAGAGGTTGAAAGTAACACACAATTCATAGAATCGAAAGGTCATGCCTATCTGTTTGACGTAGTACACAACACAACGATATATATATATATATATATATATATATATATATATATATATATATATATATATATATATATATATATATATATATATATATATATAAACTTTTCCTTGTCTCCCTCCGTGTCTACAGAGAAATCCGCCCAAACACTTTTCTTCGTTGTACGTGTGTGTGTGTGTGTGTGTGTGTGTGATCACGTGATTATGCCCTCGCTTGACGTCAGAGCTTCGGTGTCGGTATGGAGACCGCCTGCAGTGCTTCCCCCCCCCCCTCACTAGTCTTCGTGAGGCAAGAGAGTCTGGCAGTGAGATAGGGATGAGGGAGATGGGGAGGTGAGATGGGGTTTACATGA
>NC_092291.1:15117826-15187826 GCF_036320965.1 Panulirus ornatus
CTACCTGGTCATCCTCCCAGTCAAAAGCAATTATAACAAAGTTGTACAATCACACACAACAGAACCCTCAGAACTATACCACAGGTTGCCTCACAGCTACAAACATTCAACATCTGCACAGCAAAACAAAAATCCCTTCGGTGCAACGTCATATCAATTTGCCGGGAACTGAGTTCTTTGAGACAGCGGTATAGCCACCCCCTCCTCCCTTTCCCTCTCATCCAAACCACCTCAAAACCAGCCGCCATCCCCAAGTAGATATGAAAAGCATACTTTAGCAACCTATACTTCAATATCCCTTCACCCAACCAAAACAAACACGACATTAAATAACCGTCCTCCCAACTCAGTCTTCACATCCACTCCACCACATAATCATCCAACTGAAATGACACTTCCCAGGTATATACGAGTCATCTCTCTCAAACAACTTATCACAGGATCCCTCATGCCCAAGATTGAACTTGCACAGTGAAGAAACTGAGCACATGCTCCTCATTCATCCCTCACTAACCTCACACAGAGACATAGACTTAACATCATACTCCATGACCTATGGTCCCAGCTGGTGCACATTGCCGACATCCAGAACGTTGTGGGAGCCTCAAGGAATGGGATTCCGAGCAAGGTAAAGTGATATATATTTACCGGACCCCACATACTTGTGGTTACGCCGCGAGTGAAAACCCCTGCGGTAAGGTTCTAACATCGGACTACAATCTCTTCGAAGAACCTCTTCTTGCAAAGGAGTCCATCCTTTCCCTGCTGCTGACTGTAACGTATCCTTGAACCTGCAGGAGCTCTTGAGATGGGTTCATGGATTTATACCCATATGTACTACTATACCATTGTCTTATAGAGAAAAAGAGACCATAAATCTGCGGGAAGAGGGAGTAACTCACTGGTAAAAATGTCGTACCGACGCGTCGGTACCAAGGTGCCGATCCCATGAAACCGTCAGTTCGGGGCTAGACTCCGCCGAGTGAAGACGTCCTCTCGTACCACCGCACCCAGCTCGCTCCCGACACTGAGATACTGTGAACTTTTCCGTGGAAGACAAATTCTATTATCATTCTCAACTTCTTAAGGCCGCAGTATATTAATTTGTAAAATATCTATGGTTCTTCATCAATCGAGTTTAAACATGAAGAGAATGATAGAAGCGTATTCATTAAATCTGAAACTGATAATCCAGAGTGCAACAACGCCTTGAAACCCGAGGAACATTTGCATAAGCAAGCGCATCGGTTTTTGCCAGAATACTTCTATGATCTGAGCGCAACACTATTTACGGAAATCCAAAATACGAAAGACTTTATGGTCTGCAAAAGTGATAAACAAAAAATAAATGAATAAGAACACGGTGTACCTTAGGTACGAAAAAAGAAGTGCCAAAAACTTTTGTGGAAAACATGAGGTAAGGCAAAGGAGATGATATGTGATGAAAAGGAGAGATGAGGAAAGTTCCTCGAAACTCTGAAAAGTTTTCCGAAGTAATAGTGAGGCACTTCATCTTTTCTGCTGGGTGTAAGACAATATATTTAGAATTACACACACACACACACACAGACACACACACAAACACACACACACACACACACACAACACTGAATATACGTGTATAACTCGTTCTATATATATATATATATATATATATATATATATATATATATATATATATATATATATAAAGAGAGCGAGAGGTTACCGTACTCCGCCTGCATGAGGTTACACTACAAGTGATTTGTCAACTTTAGTGAGGTTGTATCTGCGTCAGTTGACGAACGAAGGTACAGTCTCGTTAGAGAACTCGCCTCGAAGGAGTTCATCCCGTCCCAGCTACTGAGTGTAGCGCAGTCTTTAAGTGACCCCTTCGTGAAAAGGGTCCTGAGGTTTATGGTATATATACACACACATATATATATATATATATATATATATATATATATATATATATATATATATATATAGATAGATAGATAGATAGATAGATAGATAGATAGAGAGAGAGAGAGAGAGAGAGAGAGAGAGAGAGAGAGAGAGAGAGAGAGAGAGAGAGAGAGAGAGAGAGAGAGAGAGAGACTTTTGCTTCCACCTAATTTGTAGCCGACCCTCAGTGAGGAAGATGAACAAATGCGTTGGCCGTGACACGACTGCCTGCCTAATCACGATCTCGAACACGAGCCCACGATATTCATGAGTCGCACTGCAAACCGCAAAGCCACAGAGGCTCGCGCGTGCGTGTCCTTATGCACGTGTTTGTGTATTTGCATTCTTGGTTGTTGGGTGTTGGTTTACCTTTGCTTGTGTGTGTTGGTTTACCTTTGCTTGTGTATGTATGTATGAATGTTTGCAACAAAGGTGTTACGTTGAGATGCTATCCCCCCTTCCCCCCACGTCTGATGTATTTGTCATACGTGGGTACACTGAACCTCGCTGTACATGAAAACGAAGTGTTGGAAAATATTCTGGACACCGTTCATGAAAGTATAGTCGTATTAATGAAAAAGAGGGTCGGTGACACTTTATGCAGCAGCAATATTTCCCATTTTCTGATGATCTACATATCGCTGTAAAGTGGTTTTTCGTCCAACGTAAATGAAATGACTCGCCCACACAACGGAAGCGATATATTTTCCCTGAAATTCACTTTTCCTTCGTGCCAGGGTAAGAAAACCCCACACAATTTTTCTGGTGAATAGCAAGTGGTGATAAGGAAGGTACATAAGTGTACAAATAGTAATGACCTAACTGCTCTTTCCGCTTTACAAAGGTAGCGTCAGGAGTAAACGAACAATGGCCTCAGTGGCACACATCCAGCCTCCAGCCGTCATAAGTAATGTACCGAATTCAAAGACTACATCTACAGTCAACCCTTGTTACACTCTACTCCACGGCTTCATTTGAGCTCATGTACCCTGGTCACACCCAGTGACATCAAGTCACCCCCCATATACCACATCGATTCAGTGCATTCTGTCAGTGCATAACTCACCCCAGTGCCTCATAGCATCCTTCACTCAATCCTTCCGTCTCTCATCCTCTATCTATCCCTTCCTCTTTTTCCCTGCACTTCAAATGTATATACTATTTTTGTCAGTCTTTCTTCGCTCATCCTCTCCATATGCCCGTACAACGTGAGCACATCCTAATCTCCCTTGTCGAAAAGACTGCGCCGTAAACCACACCTCCCTCTGGTAGTGTCATTTGTTTCCTTCCATGCTCAACCCACCGTGCGCCTCATATCGTCCTCAGAAATTTTCATTTCCAACACATTCACGTCTTTCCTTTCTTTTGCATTCAAGAAGCAAGACTCACATCCATACAACACAGTCGAAACCACCATACCCTCAGACATGCTCGTCTTTACTTATACAGAAAATGTCCTCTCTTTCTACACTCTCCTTAGCATGCCTTGGAATTTCAATATCTTTTCCATCTTGTAGATATTCTACCCTCCAGGGTTTCATCCACAGGTTCACCCACTTTCAACTACCTTGAGCACGCTACTTCCTGTGCTTACGACTACTACTACTACTACTACTACTAATACTACTACTACTACCACTGCCACTACTACTACTACCACCACTATCATTACTACCTCTACTATTGTTACTACTGCTACTATTACTACTACTACTGCTTCTGCTATTACTACTACTACTACTACCACCACCAATGATAATGATGATGATAACAAAAATGATAATAATAATGATTATTATTATTATTATTATTATTATTATTATTATTATTATTATCATTATTATTATTATCATTATTATTATTATCATCATCATTATACTATACAGCGTGTAGCGCGTCCCCAAAGTTGTAAGAGCCCCTACAGGAGGGTGGTCCTTGCG
Source organism: Panulirus ornatus (assembly GCF_036320965.1). NCBI lineage: Eukaryota > Metazoa > Arthropoda > Malacostraca > Decapoda > Palinuridae > Panulirus > Panulirus ornatus. The sequence continues at coordinate 15,121,696 of NC_092291.1, forward strand.
CTACATAATGATGATAATGTTCAGAGGTATCGAGTCTCCTGGTGCTGCGAGGCATATGTGTCTTCTTACTTTAAGGTGAGTCTTTACTCACTTGCCACTACTTTCCCACGTCACACAGACGGGTGAGCAAGGTACCGGGAGGGGGAGAACAAGCCGGGGTCGGAGTCGATGCTAATCATTCTGGACTTTTCTGTTCGTTTTGAATGAGGGAGTCCCAGCTTCTGCGGAGGCTACGGACACCTTATTTGGTTGCTCCTCAGACACCACCACAAGAGGAGGCGAAGGCCTCACAAAATTGAAACCAGCTTCGGTAGTATCTATGTACATTTGGAAGATATGTATCCTCGGGCTTTTCGTCGCTAGCGGTGAGGGCTGTATAATGCCAGGCGACGAGGACATCAGAGCAGTAAAATAGGTTCCTCTACAACGGCATTGGAATCTATTTGTCCCAAAGATAGAGGGGAGGGAAAGGTGATACTTTAAAACTAACCCACTCGGCTGGAGCACCTGGCGAAATTGGTGTCTAAGAACAAGTACCAGAACAGAGTCTTTCTGAGGACGATTGTGGTTCTCATACCATTTCGAGGATGCGAGGCTCATGAAGTACTGTAGACATTCGTCTAAAGAAGCGATTCGATTCCCTTAGCTCGTAATTGTTTCCTTGGGACTCCGTGTCCTCCATGCTGGGGTTACTATTGGTCTGACCGGAGGGGAGCGAAATGCACCGTCTTCACGCTGGTTCTTATGGTCAGGGGGGATTAACTGTCTCGCCGCGATCCACACTATCTACAGAGACAGAAGGAGGCCACGTAGAGCCTCTGGCTCTACCATGTTGATCTCTACGGTAGGGAAGTGATCCTGTGTGTGTGTGTGTGTGTGTGTTTCAGTATACACAACTCGCTGCCGAGCAAGGGCGGAACGTGTGAGTCTCTCTCTCTCTCTCTCTCTCTCTCTCTCTCTCTCTCTCTCTCTCTCTCTCTCTCTCTCTCTCTCTCTCTCTCTCCCCTCCCCTCGTAAAACTGTAATATATAGGTACGTGTTCACATTAATCTGGTGTTGTTATTAACTAACACAAAAATTGGAGCCTGAAAAGTCGCGGTTGTTCAAATAATCCAAATTATAAGTTTAATTACTTTAGTCGTTCGTCATCAAATTTTATTTACAGGATGGGAAGTCCATTATGCGCTGCATAATGACCTCGTAAACGAAATACACTCGTAGGCTACGTGTGCGTGTGTGTGCGTGTATGCGTGTGTGTGCGTGTGCGTGCGTGCATTTCTTTCTTTAATTATGACTACCCCAGAACCTCTTTCTAAGAATATATATATATATATATATATATATATATATATATATATATATATATATATATATATATATATATATATATATACCTCGCAAACGCGGGAGACAGCGACAAAGTAAAAAAAAAAAAAAAAAAAAAAAATATATATATATGCAGAAAACATAAACTTTGCGGGATAATGAACAATTGCCGGCAAATGAGAACACATATTTTTCTTTTGAACAAACAGACGCACAACACAGCAAAGTGGGGGGAAAAAATACCCTTCACTTCCCCACACTTTTCCCATTTCGGCATCGCTTAATTTCCGCAACTTTCGCGCCCGACTGCCTGCCCACAGCCACTCCCTCCCTCTCTCCCTCCCTCCCTCACACTCCGTCAACCTAAAGCTGTTTCTTTATGCACTGTGCATATATATTTATTTTTCTTTTAGACTTCGTTATTTTTCTTTTTTCTTTCACGTTACGTATCATTATCCCAGATCGTTCACTTCCAGCTTGGCTGCTCTGGTGAACTTTGGAAATGATATAAAGATTTTTTTTTTTTGATGTATCGCAACGCATCATCACTTGGGTCTTGAGTTAGCTGGCCCGGCCGGACTTTATAAGGTATGGCTTCTCTGCAGAGCCAGTGGAATACGCGGTTTTTGTACAGCTGCACAACTTCATTTTTCTCACATATTTAACTCTTGTCTTTCGGAAGTCTGCTTAGAGACAGCAAAGAAGACGTTACTGATACCATAATTATATTATGCATATTTCGCTCTTCAGAACAGCCATCAGAATTACTTTTAGACTCGAACGGGTGAACTCCATGTTGTTGCTTTGCGTGTTCTGAACGACGCTTCACACGAAGGCTAAACTGTCTTTGATATGGTCACGAGGCGTAGGGAAAATTCCCGTATGTTTTAGAATAATGGAAGTTGGTCAAGGTACACAAGTGCATGAGGGTACGCGTGTTGTAGGGTGGTCGAGGTACGCTGTTTACTGATGGTACGTGTGTTTTAAGTTAGGTATGGTACACTGGTCACTGACGGTACGTGTATGTACAGATGATTCAGGTATGCGGGTCAATGAGTTGTACATGAGTTGCCGGAACTCAAGGGAATCTTCAGAACTGGCAAAGTCGGGTACTTGAACTGTGCTTTAAGGAGGAGGAGGAGGCACGAGAATCAGGAGGGAGGCACCAGTTACTTATGCCTTTCAATCAAGGGGATGAATGAGGACGAGGACCTGCGACGCACGAGAGTGAGTTATGGTGAGTGTGAGAGGCGGCGAAAGTGTGTCACGAGCGAGCGCGTGAACCATGAATCAAAAGCTTGGGTCTAAGGCGTGGTACCAGACATCACAGGGGAGGTGCGTCTGTCATGGATCACACAGCAGCACGTGAATCTTTGAGGACATCAACATCACAAAGCAGTGACTACCTGTGTTATGACTGAATGTGTGAATCACTTGGGTAATACACAAATCGTACAATATGATTGTAGCTCTACCTCTAAGACGACGTTTTCTAGGGACAGAAGATCAGGCGTTCTACCATTAAGACTACGTATCTAGAAAGAGAAGACCAACGGTTCTACAGTTATGATTTCTGATTGAGAAAGAGTAGACTAGGGGGTTCTACAAAGAAGACTTTCTAATCTAGACAGACTACCAAGGGTTCTACATTTAAGAACTCGTATCTAGAAACAGAAGACTAGCGGGGTTCTACAACCAAGACATTCTACCTAGAGACAGCAGAGGGTAAGCAGCATAGCAAGAACTGCTCGTTTTTTGTGGGGTTGATTAAGACGTTGTTGTGGTGTTGAGCCGAAAGAAAGACTGGCCAGTATATAACATTTCTATTTCCTCCCTCCGTATTTCTTGCCCTGCTGTAGATTACACTTTCTTTGGGCTTCCTGAAAGCTATCTTTGAAAAATTCAGGTTCTGAAGCTTTTTTCCCCTCTCTCTCTCTCTCTCTCTCTCTCTCTCTCTCTCTCTCTCTCTCTCTCTCTCTCTCTCTCTCTCTCTCAGAGAGAGAGAGAGTGTGTGTGTGTGTGAGAGAGAAAATAACATCTCCGTCTTTGTGGTGGGAGGTAGTATTGTTGCCTGAAGGGCTGCTCTCCTCATATCCTCGCCACACCAGAGTCTCACACAAGTAATGAAAGACGTATGAGGCAAACCTCTTCCATTCCAAATCATATATCCCACACACTGATCATCTTTCTAGGTACCTTATTACCTCGAGAAATACTACAGCAACTTAAGAAGTACAGTGGTATCTTAGGAAATACTTTAGTAACTTAAGAGGTGCTGTGGTAACTTAAGAAATACTGTAGTAACTTGTGAAATAACCATGGTAACTTTCTTTTTCACTACACCACTGTGTTCATAACCTAGAAATCGACAGTATAAGCTGAGCGCGCTCACACACACACACACACACACACACACACACACACACACACACACACACACACACAAGTGACCCTCCGAGACCTCTGAATCACCAGCCTCACCTCGCAATATAAAACCATCGTCTGGGAGATGATTGCCACATGGATTCGGGATGATGGAGATAAATGTTGGGGAGGAAGGAAGGAGGGAGGAAGAGCCACCAAGAATCCGTCCATGGGGATCCATTGAGATTGCCTCCTTACCTCGGTACAGATCTATAAGAAAGGATTGAACACTACTGGCAAATATATAGGATCCAACACTACTCACACTTGTCACTCATTTTGACACGTATCTTGCAAAGTGTCACCGAAGTGCAAGAACAAATGATAAAGATAACGAAGATGAATTATCAAATAGACGTACATAGAGTTTATACAGACCGGTGAACAGATAGGGAGGGACAAATATACAAAGAGATGACCAGAAGCTTCGGAAACAGGAAGAGCATCAAAGACCTTCTTAGAGAAGCTGTTTTCATCTAATCTGTTTCCAACACCATAACTACTCAACACCTTCCTTGCCTAGGACTCTCAGGAAGATTGCTTCTCACTGTTTCAGTGAGAGAAAAGTGCGTACGTACCTCTCTCTCTCTCTCTCTCTCTCTCTCTCTCTCTCTCTCTCTCTCTCTCTCTCTCTCTCTCTCTCTCTCTCTCCATCATAAGCCCCCAGCTCCACGTCATGTTTTCAGAATTAACTTTTCACAAGAGCTGTAAAGAGAGGAAAAATTCAGGTCATCCTCTGATGTAAATATTTTCGTAATTAAATAGAGTATAGGAAAAAAAAACACTCAAAGCCATACGGGCATATGTGAAGGCTGTCATGAAATGTGAGACTAATGCTCCAAATGCTTAAGGTCTGTACTCAGTGCAGAAGAGATCATAAAGCATAAGACTGTAACAATAGATTATAATATTGGCAGAGATGAAACGAGAAGGTATTATGTGTTCTGTGAAAGTGCGCGTTCATATGAACTATATTTGTGTTCATGTACCTCCGCGTTTGCAAGGTAAGGTTCTGTGAAATGCTAGCTGCTGGTAATGTGAGTCTGATGGGATTTGACAGGTGTAGACCCCGTCATTTCCCTATTAGGAGCGATCATAGTCTAGAGGTTAGCGTTCCCGACTACCACGCAAAAGGTCCTGGGTTCGAGTCCTGGCTGCTGGAGAGTATATATATACACACAATCGTTTCTATGCAACCGAGAATCGAACCCCGGCAACCGGGAATGGTAGGCGAACACAGTTCCCCTTGGACATCGTTAAGCTATTTGCTATTTTCTTAAGCTACAACTGCAATTGTAGGTCATACCTCAGCGTCCCAAACTCCCCATTTTTGCCACTCCATTATCTGACACATTCGACAATCCTTCAAATTCTCTTTCCATTTCCTCTACATCACGTCTTTTCATATCCACTTCCCAATCTGTTCCTCCAACTGACGCTCCCATTTGTCCTTCTTCTCCGCTCAATATTCACCTCCATCCAAAACATTTTCATACTCTCCCTAACCCACTCTTATTCCAAGTCTCATTTGCTCTCTTTTTCATGCCCTTGCACCATCATTTCGACTTCCTATACGTCTCCCAATCACGGGTGTTCTATCCTTGCAGGTAATGCCTATGAACTTCTCTTTACTCTTTCAGTAACAGCTTGATTTCCTCATCCCAACACTTTCCATCCTTCCTCACACTTCCACAGCCACCTTCCGCATGTCATGCACATCTTTCGCACACGTAAGCAATGCTTCGTTAGATTCCTCCCATTCTGTGTCCACTTCCCTAGTTTCGTTTACTCTCACCTGCTCTCACCTACTGCCATTCTTCACTCACTCTCTCCTAATTTCTCCCTCACATGAGCCTCTTTTCTAAGCTCACTCACTTTCACCAACCTTCTTCCTCCTCTTTACCTCAAGATTTCACTGACTTCCGCCCTCGTTTACATCAAGAAGTGATGAGGCATCGCACCAGCTGCACCTGTCGTATATCTACTCCCAGGAAAACGCTGTCTTCAGCACGCCTATCATTTATAACATAATCCAATGATGGCCATTTATCATGGTCCCCCTCACTCACCCAGGTGTTCTTAACCACCTAGTCCTCTTCCGGCACAAAGCTCCACAGCTTGTTCATCATTTTCATTCACACTAGGTACCCCAGGACCCCTGTATTATATCCTCAGTTGCCATAACACGCACTCTTGAATTCAGATCACTCCTTAATCATCCCTCGATCCTCGTATCAAACATTACTGACGCACTCACTCGGCTCCTCCCACACTCTCCTCTCCTTTCCACTCCTGTCGTCACCAGGTGCATATGCCTTAACTGAGAGAGAGAGAGAGAGAGAGAGAGAGAGAGAGAGAGAGAGAGAGAGAGAGAGAGAGAGAGAGAGAGAGAGAGAGAGAGAGAGAGAGAGAGAGAGAATAAATGCTTTAAAATCAGATACATAAAACAACATGGGGGTGATTGTACCCAAAGAACCAATACATATCCAGTGCTTTGGGAGCCAGACGACAGGGAAGAACTCCTCTGCTTTCATCTGACGAAGTTAATGGAGTGTTGAAAGAGCCTCGGCTTTTCTTGCAATAATTAGTGTGCGTGTCTGAGGGAGGGTAGGAGCGAGTGGGGTTTGGGAGTGTGGGATTTAGATTCGGGCTTTTGGTTGATTTTCCAGTTCCATGACAAGGAAACCCTGACGCTTCCAAAATGTTTTTACTCGGGCTTCCTATATGTGTTGTCTTTTGCGGCAGCCCTTTTTGCTGTTTTCTTTATATTTCTAATCACTGTTGATCTGTAATCAACTCTTCTTGACATTCGGGTATAATGTGCTGACTAAAATACCTAATCGGTGTCGGAAAAAAATGATATTTTTTTTCTTTCTGTTGTCCATCATCGAAAATGGCCGTACAAGAACATACAATGATAATGACACTTCGTAAAACACGAAACGATCATAGAACAACAGTCCTGGGTCAGCTCGACTGTTCGTGAAGCTGTCTGTGCAAGCTGATGCTCTCGGATGATCCTCAAAGTCGTGTTGTATAATGTCTGTGTTATACTGGGAGGTTCCGTGGGTCGACCAGACCACGTCAACTGCCAATGGTGTTGGTGAAGCTGTTACTGCTAGTGTTGGTGTTGGTGTTGGAGATGCTGTTACTGCTGGTGTTGGAGATGGTGACGCTGTTAGTGACGGTAATGCTTTCACTAGGCATTCCAGGAGAGGAAACTTGAAAAAGCATTAACCCTAAAATTAGCATCCAAGAGAGGCTGGAATTCAAGGGGTGGTGTGCACGTACGAGCATCCAAAGGGGTGGCATTTAAGGGAGGATACCAAAGGGGTGTGGCATCTAAGGGAGAATATCAAGGGGATGGTCTCTAAGTGATAGCATCTAAAGGAGTTGGCGTCTAAGGGTGAACATAAAAGGGGGTAGTATGCAAATGAGAACATCAAGGGGGAAAAGGTGGGAGGAGGGGAAAGGTAGGATCCAAGGGAGAATATCAAGGGGTGATAGCATCTAGGAAGCGCCTTCTAAGGGAGGGTATTAAAGACAAGGCGAGGGCGAATTCAATTTCCTCCCAGCCTGCACTTAATCAGGAAGTTTTGATTACCTTAAGGAATATATGATAGTTAGGAGGACAAGGGACGACTATTTGCTGTTGTACAGAGGACGAAAGGGAGTCGGGAGGGTGACGTGTGTAAAAAGGGGTGTAGATAGGAGTGAGGGATGGTAAAGATAAGGAATGGAGATGAGGATGCAGCCATAACGATCTATGTAGGGTGAAGGAAGTGCTGAGAGAGTGAAAGTAGAATAGCTAGGGTGATGCAGGTATCGTTAGGGTGAGTATGGTGTAGCTGGCGTAAATTAGGGGTGAGAAACGGCGTAGCTAGCGTGAATAGGGTGAGAACGGCGTAGAGAGGGCTACACACAGGGTGAGGAGAGGAGAAATTAAGGTGGTAGTAAAACTAGACAGGGATTAGGGTGGTCCAAATAGGGTGATGATAGCTGTGAGTGGGGAGTAGACAGGGTGAACAGTGTTGCTAGAGGCGACTGGGGGAACAGATGGGGGGTGACTAACACGTTCTTCTTCCAGGCTAGGGTGACTAAGATGACTATCTAGATGCAGATGCTCTCCTAGATTCGTCTTGCTCACGTCTGTGAATTGAGATTGGTGTCGCCTCCCGTGTGAAGGATGAGAGTCATTGTGTCTCTGTATCACCGGAGGCGTGGGAGAGAGAGAGAGAGAGAGAGAGAGAGAGAGAGAGAGAGAGAGAGAGAGAGAGAGAGAGAGAGAGAGAGAGAGAGAGAGAGAGAGGGGTTAAAGTGAGAGAGACGCAGGAAGGATACTGATAAATCTAAGCAGACAGAGAATAGACACAGACGACTGAATAAAGGACAGACAGACACACACACACACACACACACACACACACACACACACACACACACACACACACAAACCTACAGGACCAAAGCGTAGAGAACAAAAAAAAAAAAAACCATAAGAATATGTCAAAAGATATAAAAGAAATTCCTGGCCAGCTCATCCGGCGTCGTCTGCTGCTGGTGGTGGTGGGGGGGCGTCGAGGTTGGCTGTGGTAATCCCGACTTAATTAGGATTACTGAAGGGAATCCGGCGCCACACAACACTGCATTAATACCCCCCTGCTAAGGTAGGGGCTCCTCGGGTGTACTGACGCGCGGGAAGTAATTAGACAGAAGAAGAAAAGGATGGGAAGTGGACAGTACAATCGTTCTGGGACGGACGCATACATACCTCAAGCAAGGTTGATTATAAGAAATCAACTAAGAAATTATTGATGTCTATTGCTATATGGCTTTATCTATCATCACAGTAGGGATAACGAGCGAATTCTATCAAATTAGAAACCATGATATCGAGTTCAATAGAAATAGTTAAATTACAATTCAACTCAGGGAAAGTTTTAAGGAATCATCACAGTGAAAGAATTTGTTTAGTTAATTTAATGTTGGCGCGTGTTGCACCGACCCTGCGTGTGTGTGTGTGTGTGGTGGACCTTACAGAACCACCAGGAAAATTAATATTACCCTCACGGTCCTTCAAACATAACAACATGTTGTTCTCGTGGAACTCTATTTGTATATCTATCTATCTATCTATCTATCTATCTATCTATCTATCTATCTATCTATATATATATATATATATATATATATATATATATATATATATATATATATATATACTGTCTGTGTGGGTCTGTGTGAGTGCGTGTGAGTGAGTGTGTGTGTGGTGTGGGTCTGTGTGTGTGTGTGTGTGTGTGTGTGTGTGTGTGTGTGTGTGTGTGTATCCTCTGAGGGTCTGGGAATACGTGTAGTTATGCCAGTCATTTCCTTGTGTGTTGTGCTGGGAGTAGTGATGGTGTTCTCAGTGGTACGAGGTACACTATATCTGCTGGCGTCCCGAGAACAGATCTTACCTATTATAGTATCATAAACGACTTATATATATATATATATATATATATATATATATATATATATATATATATATATATATATATATATATATATATATATATCATTTATCTTTTATCATTGCAGTTGTATCATAAACGATTTAGATCACTTAAACATTCACTTCGTTATACACATCCCAGGTGTTCTCCATCATACCATCAGCCTTCTTCGCTTTGTACAATTACACCATTCACATCTCGGCATGTGTTGACTTAACCATTATCCCTCCTGAATTATGGTACCCAGTAAATCATTTACACGTACGTAAATGATAAGCTTGAAATTACGGTCATATTTCATTCCATTATTTATATGCCACTCGTTTTTTTCCCGTGTTGTGTATAGTGGTGCTGGGTCTCATATGTACGAGCACGGGTGTGGGTATATGCTGTGACACTGCTTCTTATATAGTGATTATAAGTTCTTATGTAGCAGAACTTGTTCAAGTAAGCGGCACACACTAAGCGAGGCTGAGCGCGGCTGAATGTTAGCATGATTTCAGGTATAGAGACGATTATATACCTTGTGGGTTCAAGAGATTTCATCTCTTTATTGGGGAATATATATATATATATATATATATATATATATATATATATATATATATATATATATATATATATATATATATATATATATATATATATATATATATATATATTATACATAGTTGTCACTGCTCTTCCCTTTTTCTTGCTTCATCCGGACGCAAACATTATCACAAAGAAAGTAGTAGTGTAAGAGACAGAGGGTCAGTGAGAGTGAGTCAGAAACACACTCAAGACAAAGGGAACATTTGTCGGGCACAAATCTTCATGCACTGAGCTCTTCCCCCAAGCCCACAACCCGTCATGCATGCCTCTTACCTGAGATTCATGGGAGGGTCTGTCACCTCATGTCTGGCTTGGTTCTGCCACCGGGTTACTGTCGTCCCCCTGGAGAAACCCTGTGTGAATATCTTACAACGGAGAGCGCTACTAGAGCAGAGACCAGGGAGTGTGGGTTGGCTCCTCATGTATATATGTAAATGCCTCCACTGGGCAAAATCTCATCGTTGGTACTCATGGTGGAGGAGGAGGAGGAGGAGGAGGTCATCTCTCTCTCTCTCTCTCTCTCTCTCTCTCTCTCTCTCTCTCTCTCTCTCTCTCTCTCTCTCTCTCTCTCTCGCTCATCTCGTCGTAGGTACTTGTATCGTAGGTAGGCACACACACACACACACACACACACACACACACACACACACCATCTGTCTCTCTTACATATATGCTGTGAGCACTACGCGTAGACTCCGCCTCACGGAAAAATATGAAAAAGGCAAACGACAGCTAAATCCTTCCTCTTCTGCAGAACTTGAATATTCCAATCAAGTCTCGAAGCTCCTTATCTAACTACCACTTAGTCTACCTACCTACCTCACCACTCAGCCCACTCATCAACAACCGTTCTCTCTCCGTCCTAATCTAGCAGGAGTACAACCCAGTCTCTTCAGCACAGGATGTGGGAATATAAAGCGGAGATGGAGCATCATCAGAGATGCTCAAAATGAGATAATGGGATTAGCATTATGTTGGAACTTGTCTGAAGACGTGTGTGTGTGTGTGTGTGTGTGTGTGTGTGTGTGTGTGTTGGTGGGTGGGTGGGTGGGTCGTGCCCTTAGGCCTACTGCTGGGGTTTATGTGTAGGGACGAGAGAGCGAGGGAGTGAGGAAGGTGCATCAGAAGGGGCTAATGACTGAGAATATTCAGGAATGTGTGGACGAAGGAGTAAATGTCTCGAAGTAGATATGGTGTGTTACAAACGTGTATTCATATCTATTAGACCTTGATTTTCTCACTCATATATATATATATATATATATATATATATATATATATGTATATATATATATATATATATATATATATATATATATATATATATATATATATATATATATATATATATATACATACATACATATCCCTGGGGATAGGGGAGAAAGAATACTTCCCACGTATTTCCTGCGTGTCGTAGAAGGCGACTAAAAGGGGAGGGAGCAAGATGGTCGAGTGGACAGAGGGCCAAAGAGCAAAGATCGTGCGTGGCTGTACTTGTGGTCGGGTTTAATCAAATAGGTTCAAAGAGACTAAATGATTGAGTTGAAATTCAAGGGCGATTCCAGGATCCTTGTGCTCTCGATATTTGTCCACTTCATCATGTAAGTAAATCCTCTTAAGGTCCTTTAGGATCAGAGATGTAAGAAAAAAAAAAGTAATATTAGATTGCCTTAAAATTTTATGAGATTCGGAATTCCTCTGGTACACCCCCTTTATATCAGGACAAAGTTGAACCAGTGTGGTACGATGGTTCGAAACCTTCAAGGCGACGTTTCGAACCCTTGGTTATAAAGGGGTGATCCTTTCAAGTGACCCTTGGGTATGATAGGGCGATCCTTGAGAAGGACAATACTACCACAAGGACCTTGACCCTTAATGCAGGAGTGTCGAAGATAAATCCTCTTTTCCTTTGAATCTCCAAAAGAAAAAAAAAAATTACTGTTCATTGCAAACAATATCTTTAAAACACGGCATTTGTAATGAATTTAAAACGCATTTTTTTTTCAGAGTTGAAATTCTAATTTACTCTGTAAGTGTTATGAGCGCTTGAATTTATTTAAAGTCTGCATCTGAATAAAGAAAAAAAAAGGAAAAAATATAATATAATATATATATATATATATATATATATATATATATATATATATATATATATATATATATATATATATATTGTCATTAGAACAGTTTCACGTTGGTGTATATCTATTCACCGACGATTAAAAAAAGAAAAAAATAGAAAGAAAGGAGCTCTTCATTTCGCCCTCCAGTATTCCTAAACATAACGACATTAATCATCATCCAATCTCTCTCGATACGAAACAATCTATGCATCTTCTCTATTCAGAGTTTACATCCGAAGAAAATGGGTTTCGGAATGGAATTCGCGTTTCTATTGTTGTAAAAGACGTCGACCCTTGCGGTAAATTGTGCCAATATTCGTATTAGGTTTGTTTCTTTGGCATTCGCAAGCCCAAGGTGATTTGTACGAGCCTTCGATGGGAGGGGGAAGAGTAAAACGTACTCTTGAGGGTATTGTGAACTAGGCGAACACAGTAGATGCCCACCTGGGGCTTGACCCAGTCTCTTCTTGGCCAGATGACCTCTCTCACCCATCCACGACACCTGGTCAAGGCTTGACTTTGTCTTTTCTTGGCCAAAGAACCCCACACAAACGACCCCCCCGCAAGGGCAGGCCTTGCCCCAATCTCTTCGGTCAAGGATGAGCCAAGTTTCTCAACAGCCAGAGAATACCACAGCCACGATATCGAAGGCGACACCTGGCCCGGGCTTTCCAAGGTCAGACGACCCGACGAGATCGAGGGAAAAAGGTTTTCCCTCCTATGCCTCATGAGAGGACTTAAGTGAGCGTCTGATGGTCCAATCTATGATAAAGAGATTATGATTCTATGTGAAGGTGGGGCGACAGTGCAGGTATTCTTCTGGGTGTCAGAGAGCGCAAAGATATATGGGAATATCAGGCAAGCTCTGCATCACAGGTTGTTGAATCCTCATGGCTATTTAGGTCATGAATATGATTAGATTAGATTTACCGCAATCTGAGGCTAGATTGTTGCACCGTTCATGCTCATCCTGTTAGCGGGAGCGCAAAAGGATTTTTTTTGGGGGAGGTCACAAAGGGTCTTTGTCAGACTCCAGCTGTTGGATAATTATGATATAAATTGTGACAAAGTTCGCTGATTATATAACTTGGTAGTCTTTATGAAGTGAAACTCAACCGCTAGAAGCAGAAAATGGATACAGTATCAGAATTTGCGCCATTTCCAGCAGGGTTCGTTTAAACGTATTTCTAAAAGGTTCTATCTTTTTCAATACCTGAAGTCACGATATATATATATATCACTGAATAGAGGATGAATCCATTTGTACCACAAAATATATTATACACAGGAAACATATCTCCACAGTGAAGTAGATTCCCACAATCTCCACAAATGAACTATATTCCAAAGAAAAATAACATAAGCATTAAGACCTACTTAACGAGAAATCAACAGGAAATATCTACACTGTCAATACATCATTCAACTTCGAAGAACATGTTTAAGTGTAGTTTTGACGCCGTGTGAACATTAAACAGCAGAACTCGACCCGGTGACAGTAACTTGGAGTTTAGGGCGGTCTTAATTATGGAAGCAGCCTGGACTGTTTACGTGGTAATATATATAGACTAAGTTGGGCACCATTCATCGCTCCGCAAACCTTCCACACTGGCCCTGCCTGAGGCCCAGCAAGCTACACCCAGCAGCTAGGGACCAAGATAACCCCATCAGCTGGGGATTCCAAGCAACATCCAACAGCTAGGGGGTCCAAACTACACCCAGCAGCTGGGGGACCAAGTAACACCCAACAAACGTGGACTGGAAGCTATACCTAGCAGCTGGGCACCAAGCTACACCTAGCAGCTAGGGGATAAGCTACACACAGCAGCTGGGGGCTAAGCTATAACCAGCAGCCCCTACACCCAGCCGGGAGGGTTCAGGGACCACCATGGACCCCGCCAAGATCCTACAGATCATCACCAACAGCACCTGGATGGGTGAGTACTGGCTGCCTCCTCCTCCTCCTCCTGCGGCTAATTAGTTACGTCTTTTTCCACTGCTCTTCTTTGCCTGTTTATTCCCGATGTTGATTAGTGGTGGGTATTTCCCCTCTCTCTCTCTCTCTCTCTCTCTCTCTCTCTCTCTCTCTCTCTCTCTCTCTCTTCTATATATATATATATATATATATATATATATATATATATATATATATATATATATATATATACATATATTTCCTATAAGTCCACGGGGAAATGAAACACGATAAGTTCCCAAGTGCACTTTCGTGTAATCATCACATCATCAGGGGAGATACAAGAAAGAAATATAACAGTCAGTTGGTATACAACGAAGAGACGTAGCTAGGACGCCGTATGGTAAACTCTAAGACCCCATGTATGGTGCTCCTAAACCTTGCGAGATTACGCTCCGGTCAGGAACAGGGTGATGATGGACTCTTGGAGCGAGGTTTTTGGAAGAGATTGGACTCCATTTAGACAAAATAGAGCCACGCCACAGGTGCCTTTTTCACTGGTTTTGTAAAACCTGGGATCATGAACGTTTTCTTTTAAACTCATTAAGAACAATAACTAGTGTGTAAATATATATATATATATTTTTTTTTTTTCTTTTCCAAAATTCTGAAGAGAAATTAGAAAAAAAATTTAATATGGATAACAATCGTCAGGAATCGCTTAACCAGATCTAATTCGTATAATTAATTATATATCAAAAACAAAGTGCAGAATATTTCAGAATGTTTGAAGTCTATATACGGGTCGCGTTTTCTGGTGTGAACATCAAACAAATGAGGACAGGCCAAAATTTGAGCCATAATAGGCATTAACAACACGTTTTCTAAACCTTTCATGTCCAATGTTCATTTGAACTAACGATGACAGAGGTTGTGTTGTTTTTTTGAGGTGGAGTGCAGCTGCTGGGGTGAGCAGCATTATCATCACTATCGTCATTGTCATCATCACTATCATCATCGTCATCTTCACCATCAGAGGTGGTAACAACTCCACCATCACTATCATGAGAGACAGTTGGGGTCTCATCATCGTCATTATCAGTAGCAGTTTGTAGCACCATCATCATCATCACCATCATTCATCACCATCATCACCATCATCATCATCTGTAGTAGTAACAGTGATATGGTTATCATCATCATCATTAGCAGCAGCAGTGGTATCATCACCGTCAGTTTCATCACCATCACCACCACCATCATCGTCATTACTCCTGTCGCTGCTTCCAACTATTTTTGTGTGGAAACCAACCATACGAGGATGAACCATTAAGGCCCAACTTTTTACCTCGAACAACGAATTTGTGGATTTCTCTTCCTCCTTAACTCTCTCCCTCTTTCTACATTGAAGTGTCAGGTCAGGTCAGCACACACTGGAGGAATTCTCAATCTCATTTTTGTCTTTTGTTCTTTTTTGAGTTGAGATGTTCTATGCCACCAAATGAAAAAGATAGCATTATCTTGAGTCTGCCTCTCTGTTGTACATCATTTTGAGTGACTGAGTCTGTCACTCTGTTCTACATCAGCGTAGGTGATTTTGAGTCTCACTGTTCTACATCAGTGTGAGTGGGGTTTTTTGAGTCTATCAGTCAGTTCAACACATATTCTAGCTTTCATCCCACTCTGTGCCATATGAACTTGAGTAATTTTGAGTTTGTTAGCAACATACGATAGGGAATCATTCTGAATACTTCACGCAATACCATGTGATTATGAGTAATTTTGAGTCTTTTGCTCACTACCACACCACTGTGAGCAATGCTGAGCCCTTCACACAATACCACATCACGTATGAATTATGTAAGCATACAGGTAAGTCTCTCAACAAATGTATATCTCTCTTATGTGAATATGCAGGGACATGAGCCCCTACATATGTAAGAATCTCGCCACACCCATATGGGCGTCTCTCTCTCTCTCTCTCTTCTCTCTCTCTCTCTCTCTCTCTCTCTCTCTCTCTCTCTCTCTCTCTCTCTCTCTCTCTCTCTCTCTCTCTCTCTCCTGCATATATAATGTTATCTATCTCCCACATACACTAAAGCTGGGCACTAGCGTCGGGCAGGTACTACTTGCTCCTGCATGCAACACACGCCTCGCCTCCGTTCTTATACGACTTTTTTCACAAGATACGAGAGAACTTGGCTTCTTCAGCGAGCGAGGTCTTATCGCCACGCGCAGAAAACCCGTTTCACTCTCCTTAACAATCAACTATCTTGCCTCGAGGAGCCTCGAGTCCTCCCGTCTCCGTCTTTTAGGTCGGTAAGCCTCCTCCTGTATTGATTTACTTCCCCCCTTATGTACTCACGTGTCTTCGAGGCGAGCTGCATGGGGAGGCCATCAGAGATGCCCTGATCTTCTCTGTAAGTCTATATTTTTTTTTGTAGCTGGTTCGTGACTAAAGCCAGGAAAGGTTTGAGACGCGTGTGTAGTGATGGTGGTGTTCGCCACATTATGTCCCGATTTTGGGGTCGATTTTGCCCTGCAAAGGGACTTGGGAAACCTTGACTCAAACTTCCCTCGTAAGATTTTATTCCTCCCACAGTCGAAGATCAGTGGCGTAAAATGCTGCGTCGTGCCCATTTCTGAGGCGGATAAGTCTTCCGTTAAGATTTCATGCGAAAGAATTTGCCCTCGGAATAAAAGCATTTGCATCATAACTGTCGAAAAAATATACTATTGAGGAAGTCAATGTGAAGCAGCCAACATCGGGAAAATTTTCTGCGCCCCCCCCCCAATGAAATGACTGGAAGAGAATGAGATAACCCTATTTCCTGTGTAACTTACTTTTAAAGATACTGACTCTTACCGACACTGAGGACGTTGTACATATTCGCAAGAAAACAGTATACCATTTTTTTTTCAGATAGGCTAACGAACGATGGGAAACATGAGAGGAATATTCTCTCTTTTTTTTTGCCTGAATAAATGATTCTAAGTTAGCCATTTCCTGGTGCGGAAAGAAGACATTTTCTTGAGCTGTGTGGGTCGGCATTAGACTCCCTCTTCCTGGCTGGCTCGTGTCTACCTTCAGAAGGATCAAGCTATGGGACTCATGAGATTAGTGATGCGATTATTTTTTTTTTTTCCTACTAATCCCTTGAATAAACCGAATTGAATTCACTTAAGACGATTGAATCCTCTGTGTCAAGTGGTAAATGAGTCACTGAATACCATGACTTACTTTTAATCAAAGCGACTGAAATCCATTGAGGTTACGACAGTGGTAACATTATAAAACACCCCCACTACAGTGACAGTGGGAACATTACAGAATAACCCCCACTGCAGCGAAAGTGGTAACATTTCAGAACACCCCCACTACAGTGACAGTGGTAACATTATATAACCAACCACTACAGTGACAGTGGTAACATATAGATGACAGAAACTACCCACTTCATTGATAGTGGTAACATTACAGATGATAGAAGCGACCCACTTCACTGACAGTGGTAACACTGTAGAACCTACCCACTACTTCAACGACAGTGGTAACACTTTCCAAAACCCCACTACAACGACACGGCCGGCAGCAAATCTGGCCCCATGATATACAAACAGGGCGATGACCAGCCAATCCTGGCCCGTACACCAGACCAAAGATATACGACACAAAAAAAGATATATCGGTTCGTAAGAACTTCACATCATAAACCTTTAAGAGATATAGACTCCCCTCTCTCTCTCTCTCTCTCTCTCTCTCTCTCTCTTTCTCTGAGGGGGTTCGAGGGATAACATGGCCTGATTAAGAGGTATAGAAGGGATCTGGATTTACCGGTGTGTCGGGAAGCTGGTATTTTAGCGAAATAGGTAAAGAAGGCAAGAAGGGAGGTGTTTTAAGTGTATGAATTGATCATGATCAAGAGTGTAGATGAAAGGTACTTGCCGACCCGAGGACTACAGATAACCAGGGAGGTAACAAGGAACCAGTGGGCAGCAGATCAAGTCTGGGTACGTGAAAATTTTCGCTGTTGACCATTAAGCTTGATGCCAAAACCTTGGACATCATAAGTGACTGCTCTCTTATCAGTGTCCGAATATGGAAATGAAAAGTATATGACTGACAAAATCTACTGATTTTCTTTTTTTTATACACATTATCTTTTTTTGTTTATATCATTTATTATAATTGTTTACATCATTTATTTGTTTATATATGAAACCCACTGGTACCCAGAAGACCATCAGGTCTCAAGCTCAGCATCTTCGGTGAGGGGGAGGAGTGTGGCATGAGGGAGTGTGGGTGATGATATCAGCATAATACCAAACCACACACCAAGACAAACGTATGCAAACCACCTCAAACGAGACAGAAAACACGGGTGACAAACCACGAACCACAATTTGGGCCCAGACGTCAATAGGGAGGGAATTTGTAGATTGCCCAGATGGGGAAGTTGGGTCGAGGTGAGTTTTTCTTGTTTTGTAATGGGTGAAGGAAAAAGGGGGAGGAGATGGGGTGGTAACTTGTAGGTATGGAGGGAACATAGAAGAGGAAGACTAGGGATTGAGGAAGGAGAAGAGTAGGAGGAGGAGGAGGAGGAGGAGGAGGAGGAGGAGGAGGAGGAGGAGGAGGATTAGACTGGGAAGAATATGGGGTGAGGAGAGGAGGAGTTACGGAAAGATCTAAAACCCTCCAATTAGCTCATGTTGTCACGTCTCCCGGACACTTGGAAGGTACCTCACAAAAAAAAGGTCGTTCTGGAAGACCGACGTGGACCTCAGGAGACTCAAGATCAGAGGAATTTTTCCCCCGCCATCTTCCCTCCCTCTTTTTCTTTTTTTCCCCCGCCATCTTCCCTCCCTCTTTTTCTTTTTTTCCCCCGCCATCTTCCCTCCCTCTTTTTCTTTTTTTCCTGCCATCTTCCCTCCCTCTTTTTCTTTTTTCCTGCCATCTTGCCTCCCTCTTTTTCTTTTTCTTTCTCGATCTGAGATTTGGGTATGATGCTATCCCAACTACCTCTCTTTTCTTTTTCGTTACTTCTCTTTCGCATCTTGGGTAATTCTCTCTTCTTTTTGTTGTCGTTTTTCGTCCTTTTCTTGGCTCTGTAGTGAGTGAGACTTCTCTCTCTCTCTCGTCTTCAGTAACTATTAATATATGTCACATGGACTGGAACATTGTGAAACTTTTATTTTGATCCCTGTTTTACTCGGAACCTCCAGATTTTTCTGTAATTTATGAGCAGTATTGTCTTCATTTTTAATTTAGGAGTCGCGTTTCTGTGAGATTTTAGTCAGCTTACATTAATCCTGTGTTCTCCAGATCGCGACGTGGATTACTTTAGCCATGTGTTCCCTGGATGAGGGATTTTGAGATCCGGGAGAGAATGGGAAGCATAGAAAACTTCACAGTACGTCCTTACGGTACACAGAATCCCATGAAATCCTTACTTGGAGTAAGGCGCTGTTGTATACTTTACTGGATTGTCTTAAAATAGAGGAAAATTGTGAGGTGAATTTTTCCAATGGATAATCCATTCGTTCATTTGGATTCTTTATTGACGTTTCTCTCTCTCTCTCTCTCTCTCTCTCTCTCTCTCTCTCTCTCTCTCTCTCTCTCTCTCTCTCTCTCTCTCTCCCCCTAGCAGAACATGAGACAGATCTCCCCACAAAGGCCACAGAGGCCTGGTAGTCGAGGGCTGGGTCCACTGTGTGGTGGGCAATATTTTTTCTTTTTTTTTCTTTTTTTTTCGGGCGGTTACAAGGGGAAGAGGAAAGGGTTTGGAGAGGGGGACGTACAGTTGAGCAATGGCGGTTAGTTATGGTGTGCACAGATGTATGTGTGATGCAGGCTTTACTGAGGTGTGTTGAGGGTTGGCTGGATACGTGTTTTCGTTGCCTTGTTTATACATCCCAGACAGACTAGGTGTGTGTGTGTGTGTGTGTGTGTGTGTGTGTGTGTGTGTGTGTGTGTGTGTGTGTGTGTGTGAAGTGATAATGTCACTGTTCCAGGAAGCGAAACTGACTAAGCCAAGACAAGCATTGTTCATTATGTTACAGTGACGGAAGACGAAGCCTTTCTTTAAGCTTTTTAGACACCGGGTTAAACCAAACGTCTTCAGTATTCGTGCTTACTGTCCTGGTCTTGGTTATGTCTGGATATGTCTACAGTCTGTGTCTTCTAGTTACTGCCATACTTCCTGTGCCGCCTCCATGACACATGTTAAAGGTGGTTTTATCTTAAATTGTAGGTTTATGGTTCTTCAGCGTTCGATATATGGAGTCTCCTTTGCTTGTGGGGAAACACAGGACCTTATTCCATCGCGATGTCTTCGTTGTTTCAGCATCCGATCTTTGTGGGCGAGGTGGTCGGGCTGGGGAGGCTCATGGCTTCCACCAGGTGTAATAATTAATCTTTCCTCACTCTTGAAGGTGCCAGACCTGGCCAGTGTCGCTTTTCCCCAGCGAGGTTCGTTTACTTATTTCCTCTCCTGCCAAGCCTTGTCATGTTAGCATGTGGTCCTGGGTTCTGGTCTGTTCTACCATCCTCCTATGACCACGTCGCTGGCTTATGTTCTTCCAGGCGCCATGGGAATAATTAATTTGTTCAGGTTTGTCTTTTATTTATTTTTCTTGGGTGTCTCTGACGGTCCCAAGGATTCTGGTGGGTCCTGCCGGAGGGATCCTACAAGATGCACATCCCCTTCAACCCCCAGGTCCCTGGCAAAAAGGGGGGGGAGGGGATAACCTCTAAGCTCCCCAACTATAGTTAGCTTGAAGTTTATTACGCGGACTTAATGAACGAAGTACCTCAGTAAACTTGCCAACTTGGTGGTGTGATCTTCTTTCCTAAGTTTTCTCGAATGCGGACGTGAGAGAGAGAGAGAGAGAGAGAGAGAGAGAGAGAGAGAGAGAGAGAGAGAGAGAGAGAGAGAGAGAGAACGAATAGCCATGCCAGACCTCGATGGCAGCGTTTCTGTGGGACCGGGGGGGAATTCGTGAGTCAGAAGGGGAAAGTTGTTACAACCTCATTCATCTCTTGGCTTCATGGTTTACGACATGATGGGGAAACGAAATTCCTGTTGTGTGTGTGTGTGTGTGTGTGTGTGTGTGTGTGTGTGTGTGTGTGTGTGTGTGTGTGAAAAGTATTACTCCAGCTTGTGTGGATACTGTTTTTGCTATGACAATCCACTGAAGACATAGTTTTGCTCAAAATTTGCACCAATCAAAAAAAAATCAATCTTCAATCATATCATTTCAGCAGTTTTTTTTCGTTTTCATTCATCGTTCACTTCACAACAGAAAGACTTCTTCATTCGTCATATGAAAAACAGATTTATGTCGTACCAAGCAATGACTGTCACCCCAGCAATCAAACATCGTAACGAGCCTCAAACATCACCCCAGGGTTCAAACATCGCAGTGAGCCACACAAACACACACACACACACACACACACACACACACACACACACACACACACACACACATCGTCCTCGAGACGTAACCATCTCAACCCACAAAAGTCGCCTCGAACCACGAACCTCACCTTGAATCCAATGACATGTTTAACCAACATCATCTGTGGCCAGGGAAGAGACACTCCCCATCCCGCCCGCTTCACCAATATCCTCAACACTTAACGGAAGTGTTTAACCCCACTAACTCCGCCACCAATCCTTTTCTCACAGGCTTGAGCATATAACTCTTTCCAAAGGCCGAAGTCCTTCACTCCTCTTATCTGTCTGCGGAGAGCTATTGAAGATATCCTGGGCCTCAGCCTCCTTCAAGCACCCTTCTATTTCCGAGTCATTACTCGTAATGGCGCATCTGGAAGTCCTCTCTTTACCTTTAAGATACATGGCTTCGGTCTTTATGATTACCGCCATAACCATTGTTAATCTCCTCATCCGTTTGGAAATATTTCCTGAAACGCTGCGAGGGAACTTAAATGTTCAATTTCTTCCGTTGTCTGACTTTAAATGCATTCTTATGACTGACCAGCTGCCGGCCTGGGTGGGGTGTACATACACTGTATTATAGTAATGTAAAATAATATAGTAGATGATCATGATATTTTATAACTTACAATGAATGTTCTTACATCCCTCGACTCTTCCATAGCGATTTAAGCTTTATATGTTTCAGTCGTATTATACAAGTAAACACTTCAGTCCTCTCCTAGTGGATAAGCCACAGATATGATCAGACGATTCTAATCTCTTGTTCCGCGCGGGCTTCCTCCCTCACCGTATGACCTTAACATAGGCACGGTTCTCATCCCCTGAGCTCCTCCCAACGGCAACGAGCACTCCTCCTTCTGCCCCCCACACTGCTGCTGCTGTGGGATCGAACTCGTATCCTGGCGAATGGAAGCTACGACTCTAACCCTCCGCCACGTTGCTCCATTAGGGTCTTACTCAAGCACATCGCACGCTTTTGCGCTAATCCCTTTCCAGGGGAAGGCACGCTCCACCACACCCTTTTGGCGAGGTTATATTCGAAGCGATCGCGAAACCAGCGCTGGAGCAAGATCGCTTATTGGAGATCCGAGTCTTAGCCGGGAGCCTTCGTTCGCGAACGTACCTACGCGCTGGGGAGCAATTATCCGGACGTAATGCACTATCTTATCAAAGGCCGAGAGTGGAATGCAATCGGAGGGCAGTGCGAGACCATGGTCAGTCGTTCGTGTGTTCCGAGTGTAGGAGGAGTTTGAGGATATGACGACGAGATGAGAGAGAGAGAGAGAGAGAGAGAGAGAGAGAGAGAGAGAGAGAGAGAGAGAGAGAGAGAGAGAGAGAGAGAGAGAGGTGGGTGGTGGAGAGACGATTGATTTTTTTCTTTCTGTTGGTGCAATATAGTTTCGGCTTATCAGAGGCCATTACCAACTGCTACTAACAACAGCAATATGCGCGAGCTCAGACAATCTGAGCATCTGACTAGCTATGTGACCTCAGTGAACCCTACGTTCCTCCACCTGCGGTGACCTGACCTGAGTGGCTACGGCCTCGACCAGATGGAATGGTGAGCATCTCTTCTTTGTCTCTCTCGTGGATCTCACCACATTCATAACCTTCTAACAAGTTATTCTACTGAAAGAGAACTTACACCAGTTAAACCGAAATTATATATGTAAATCATCAGTTGAGATTCAGCAATTCGGAGAGGAAGGAACCAATTGTTGTGGCTAAAGAAGTGCTGAAAATCACCCACATGACAGAAAACAGCAGTGGATTTTCTCTTTGACAAATCTAACATTTCTCTGATGTTCATAAACTCTCGTTACAGTCTCTCCCTGTTTCAACAATATATATATATATATATATATATATATATATATATATATATATATATATATATATATATATATATATATATATACTGTCTACATTTTTTTATGGGCTAATAGATGCATACCTGTGCCTTTTATAACTGGCTTTATTGCTTTATGCAAGCAGTGGTTTTATTGCTTTATGTAAGCTCAAACAGTACAGGCAAGTGAACATCCAGTTCGAAGCCATTTCATTATATATTTATACCCTAGCCTAAGCCAATTTATCACCCAACCCCAAGGGGAGGATGCACAGCCGACAGATCCGCACGGGATTCGAACCTTTGTAGTTGGTAATGCTATACACTACACCACTCAGGCCCAGAAAATTATCCAATTTCTTAAGGAATATTCTTGAGTCGTTTGCAGTTTTCATTAGACGGAGGAGCAATGCTTATATTGGCAACTGATGATGATATCTGATGTTCATACATGTTCTCGTCAGTTGTTTCTCATCCTAGTTAGATAGATAGACAGATCGTGTATAAGGACAGAGATAAAGGTAATTAGATAGATTTAGGTGATATATAGATATTGATATAAATCTAGATAGACAGATACATATATACATACATACATACATACATACATTTAAACATGCATAAACAGATACATACGTGCATACATACATATATACATACACTTATACATGCATACACAGACAGAGAGACAGACACGAGAATAAAACACCTGAGATAACATGACACACACACACACACACACACACACACACACACACACACACACACACACACACACACGTACACGCCGCATAAACCGTCAGATAAAAATGTATCGACAACCAGTGTATTCCACTCTCCCCTGCCTGGCCTCACTACCTCTTCGTCCCCCTCGCCACGCGCGCGGCGAGTCCTCTGTCACACAAATTCATCCTGACAAAGAAAACCTAATTCAAAACTTATACGAGTATGCCTGTACCCGATCTGAGGCGGGGAAAGGCAGGATGTTTGCCAGACTACGAATGGCATACACCCACATTCACACCTGAATCTCAGTTGTATGCAAAACGAAGGCGCCCCCCACCCCCCCTACCGTGTCGGCGGGTTAATTTGCATACCCAGCCATCCTTTGAGACTTGGGAGGAAGGCTGTGTGATGCGGCACAGGCGCTGGGGGGTATAGCAATAACTGCAGAATTAGCGAGGTTGTCACAGCCCCGGTGTGAAGGACTGCGTGATGGAAAGGCTGTTTGTTATCTCCTGCAGAAATGAGGATAGATATCCTGCATCGTAGGTAGAGTGGGTCTAAGGTATGGTGTGATGTCTGGTTACGGTGAGGTGGAGGTAGAGCATCATGCTTGGCCGTGGTGTGTGTGTGTGTGTGTGGTATAGTGTCATGCTTGCTTTTGGTATGGTGTAATGTTTGGGTATAGTATGGTGGAGGAATGGTGTGATGTCTGTGGGTTATGGTATTAGCATCATGCAATATCTAGCTAAAATGTGAGACAGATATGGTACACTCATGCTGAGGGAGGTGGAGGAATGAAGTGCGTGTGTGTGTGTGTGTGTGTGTGTGTGTGTGTGTGTGTGTGTTTCTATATTACGCAAGGGTGTTGTAAGACTAAGTTTTGATCCCAAATACATATAATGAGTTTTTTTTTCTATGGAAGGAATGTGGGTACACAGAAATGTATCATTGTAGTATGGCATGACTGTGCCACTTGCTTACACTGTGGTTTTAAGTAGGGTTAGACTATCACCAGTGAAATGACTCCCAACTTTAGCGAAGTTGAGGATACATTGTGAAAGCAGTTTGCATGGTGTATGATACGTACATTGTATGGCAGTGAAACCCCTAGTGTTGACCACGAGAGTTTACACGAAGCTTGACGGTGTTTAAAAGAATAAAGAAAGAATGATTACATAAGCTTTTAAAGAAAGACTTAAAACCAGAAAACGTAGGATATTTGCCCTCATATGTCAATACAAAAATACGTGGGCATATATTGATATACTTATATATCATCACATTTATCCATTCAACTAAAGATTTACATATATATATATATATATATATATATATATATATATATATATATATATATATATATATATATATATATATATATATCAAACGGTCCATTGCACCTCCAAACAGCATGAGAACCAACAACAATGTCACCTCAAAAAAACTCACAGCCTTCCTCGCCGAATCCTCCATGGCTCCGTCCTATATACATATAACCCAACCACTTCCCACACGACCTTCCATCACCTCCCTCGACCGACCGATGTCCTCCGCGTCTGCCCCGCCACATGCGACCTCCCCATCGCATCACGCCATGCCAGGACACCACGAGCCAAGAGTAACCTAGAGTAATGCATCAATCCTCTGGCATAATGAGTACAACAGAGCGAAGGACACTATCCCCTTGAAAACTCATCTGATACTTCACTGACGGCCGACAGTTCAACCCTCCCCTCTCCCCTGACCCGTCAACAAAACATAGACAGTAGTCGGCATCACGTACGACATTCACGTAATATCCACATAACATTCTTCCCGTCAACAACAACAACAACAACAACAACAGCAAAAAATGTAAAAATAAAGAAAGAAAGTACGACACGAAAGATGGGAACTTTCAGAATTCTTACAGGAACAAAATGTGGACCAACAAAAACAAACGCTTTCCATACCCTAATAACAGTTCACACACACTAAACATTATGCTTCCCTACCCTAGGCCATCACTGTACCCCATATATCAACTCGTCCAAACCATAGCGGGATGAACGTTATCTACACACACAGAGACCCAGATCTTACCAAGACAGACACGTTTAGACACGACAGTACACAGTCTAGCGCAGACTCACACAAAAACCCCACCCATCCTTGCCACTCCCTCATACACCACCGTACTCCCAACCAGAAGCAAGGAACAAGTCCTCTGCCATACACCTCATCCACTTCTGCAACCAAGTCTCTTCTCCACCAGCGGACATCAGTACAACCAAACACAGTTCATCCACACACACGGCCAATCAGACACTAAAAAGCCGCCCCCCTAACACCATTCTCAACACACTTCCTTCCAGCCCTCACGAATCAATACTTCCCCAGAGGAAACCCATGGGACACTATCTCTCGTCAGGTCTGGCCACAACCCATCACTACAAGCATACAAACACAACACAGACCTCCCCAGACACGACCCTTCCCTGCTCTCTCTCTCTCTCTCTCTCTCTCTCTCTCTCTCTCTCTCTCTCTCTCTCTCTCTCTCTCTCTCTCTCTCACCATCCCACAGAAGACTCGAGAGCCTTTATCCTCGACAGACCCTTCACTAACCCAGCACAAGATAAAACTTCCTTATCTCTTCTCTCCAAAGATCTTCGGGACTCTCCTGGGGGGGACGTGGCAGACTATCTGAGTGCTGCAGGATTCCTTAAAGGGATCCTAGAGGATACAACAGCAACAACGACGAGAAGGATAATGACCATGATACATAGAGGATACTGACCATGATATACAGAAGCATGCTGACCATGATACACAGAAGCATACTGACCATGAGACACAGAAGCATACTGACCATGATACACAGAAGCATTCTGGTCATGAGACACAGAAGCATACTGACCATGAGACACAGAAGCATACTGACCATGAGACACAGAAGCATACTGACCATGAGACACAGAAGCATACTGACCATAATACACAGAAGCATTGCTGTCCATGACAATAAGAGTTTGAAAGATGGTCTTTGACATGCATCCAAGTGTTCACTGTATCTTACATCATTTCATTCCTACGACGTTATGAAATCTGGGCAGGTATAATTCACGTAACCTCGACAACTACTCAGCCATACGTTACTGGCTGACTACCTCCACTAAGCACTGTAGCACTGGGCAAAATGAAAAGTCCATTCTACTCCTCTCAGGCTTATCTGCACGTCTTGCCTCCTCCGTACCACGAAGTAGCCTTAAGAGCAGTTCGCCTAACTCACCTAACTCCGACCTGGCTCTAAGACTCTGGTATCTAATTCGATTTGAGGGATGGGTGAGTCCACCCACCCACGTCATTCTGTGTTCAGCACACCCACCACGTTGCCACACTGAGTCATCGAGACTCATCCTGGCGAAGTCTGCGCTGATTATGACGATCACCCTAACTCAGCGATAATGATTCGCCAACTTGAATGCACTTCGCATTATTCACAACGAACGCCAGAGAAAGGAAGCGGCCAGCTAACTGTCAGTTGGGTAATTAACTACTGTAACGAGAGCAGTTAACTGTAACAACCAGAGCAGTTAACTGTAACAACCAGATTAGCTAAATGTAACAACCTGAGTAGTAGTTAACTAACAACTAGAGCGATTAACTGTAACAAGAAGAGTAGTAAACCGCAACAACCAGAGCAATTAACTATAACAACCAGAGTAGTTAACTATAACAATTGTAACAGGGCAGCAAACAGTCCGGACATTTAACTGTGTTAAGTCATATGGGCAACAGTAACACACGAGGCAACGAGTTATGTAACAGGTCATACAGCCAACTGTAACGTCCCAGGCAACTAACTATAACAATAACTATAACTGTTGTGTGTGTGCAGCACCAGGAGGCCATCAGCGCTCCCGAGGATCGCTGGTGCTCGTTTCTGACCTCTCGTTTTTCACACACACACACACACACACACACACCACATACACACACGTATATGCCATGTAGTATACGTAGGCACATAATAAGCAATACACTATCGAGGTGTTACCGGATTCCGCCTGTACAAGGTTTCACCAGAGTGAGAAGTCATCTTTAGCCAGGCTTGCACCACTGGAAATACAGTCCTATCAAAGAGTGTCTCATTTTAAAGGAGTTCACGTTCCACTGCGACTGGAAATAGCGCAGCCTTAGGCTTGAGGAGCTTTTAGAAAATGAGGACCAGGTTACACCAGAACTACTTCTAAGAAACAAGTCGTTGGGTAGTTATAAACATATAATGGTTCCCTGCACTGAAATGATCATTATCGGTCTCCTATTTCCTAGATATAATATTCCCTCAAAATAAGTATCAAAACCGTTGCTGAAAACAGGAAAAAAAAAAAAGAAGAATCTTGATGGGGGCGGAGGAGAGGGGAACTAGATGTAAACCCCTTTTAACAATAGCCTTCTCAAAACACAAGAATATCGCCATCCAGAATCTCCTCCCCCAGCAATAAAGTGGGCATATTTCTCAAAAAAAAAACAAAAAAACCCACGACGAAAACAATTTCTTTTACAGCATCCTCCTCAGGACACAATGGGATCTTCGTCTTGAATTTCATGGTTGTGAGTTAAACTGGCGGTGCCCCAACCCAAGCTGACGATACCTTGAGGGGTTCACACACAAGAAGGTGAGGCCGCTCGCGTCTTCGTGTTTCCATGCAACGTAAAATGGACTGTGAAGATGATGGGTTTATATATATATATATATATATATATATATATATATATATATATATATATATATATATATATATATATATATATATATAGGTAAAACCAAAAGGATATGTGAAATGAGTAGTATCAAGCTCTTTCGAATATTACGATGTCAAGACTAAGTAATATACGAGAGCGCTTGACACTTCATATTTTTCATTTCCTTGTGGTTTCCCCTATATATATATATATATATATATATATATATATATATATATATATATATATATATATATATATAATCTAGTTCTGGCTTAACAAAGGATGGGAAGAGTTTGCTGAACATTTCGTTATACATGTAACCGAACCCAACTGTAGCAGCCGCTTTCAGTTCATCTGTCACTTTTTTTTTGACAGTTTTCCCAAGGCGGTGCTGCTGTTGCGAGAGACTATGTGCAATGTCGATTCCCAATTCCTTCCAACACACACACACACACACACACACACACACACACACACACACACACACACACACACACACATTCTCGAAGATTAATTCCTGTTAGAAAATATTCATGTCAAGGCCTTCTTTCACGGTGTGCCATCCTTGCTACTACGGTATGTAATTAACTGAATTTCATTTACCATAAAATTAGACCAACTTTTGGAGTTTTCCTAAGTTCCTTTGTAAAGTGACGCAGTCCTCATCACTTTTCATTTTCCTCTGGAGACATGAGAGGCATGAATCTTAGACGTGTGTGTATGTGTCTGTGTGTGTGTGTGTGTGTGTGTGTGTGTGTCTGTGTCTGTGTCTGTGTCTGTGTGTGTGTGTGTGTGTGTGTGTGTTATAAAATAAGGCTTTCCCAGTTCCATACATAACATGTTAATATCTAAAAGTTTTATAATTATGAGGATAATAAAAAGCTTTTTGATAATCTGACTGAGCCGACCGTGCCGTGGACCTGATGATAATGTTTAAGTGATTGTCACACAGGGATTATAATGGCGATGAGAAACGGCGAAAAAAAGGTTATGACGCCAGCGAGAAATGCTGGTTAATTTAGCACAAACGTATAAGATGAAGGGATGATATTTTCTTATTATGCTTGTCAGCAGATTTCCTGTGCTAGAGAGGTTCGCCTTTTTTATTTTTTTCACATGTGTCGGCCGTTTTCCCGCTTTTGCGAGACAGCGCCAAGAACAGACGAGGCGCGGCTTCTCTCGCTCACATTCTGTCTCATGCACAGAAACCTAGACCCTCCATCCATAGCCAAGCTCCACAGACCAGTTCCACGGGTTCTCCTAACCGCTTTATATGCCTTGGTTCAGTCCATTAGCAGCGCGTCGTCCCCCCCTGTATAACACATTGCTCCAATGCGCTCTATCCTATGCACGCCACTCACCCTCCAGCAAGGTAACTCAAAACTTCTTTCATCTCTATCCTTCACTCTCCTTCTTGGTCTTTCCTCCTCGTTAATCATGGCTTACATGCATAAATAAACAAGGAGACGAAATGGATTGAAGCATTTTACCTAGTCTAATATGCATTTATGAAAGACTATAAACAAATATTCATTGAATATCCGTCCTCCGCGGGAAATTTTTTTGAAGTGTTGTGATGAGCTGAAGACCTAATGATAAGTGAGCGAAAAAATATGTCAAACTTCGAGTCTTATAACATACAGAACAGACGGAGAGACAGACAAACCGGCAGATATGGGGAACTGAACGTAGCCAAAGATAAGGATATGGGCATGGAAGGGCTTAAAAGACCTCCCAACTGATCAAGGATGACACGATCTTACACAACTATCCAGACTCTCTCTCTCTCTCTCTCTCTCTCTCTCTCTCTCTCTCTCTCTCTCTCTCTCTCTCTCTCTCTCTCTCATCAACGGAAACCAAGTGAAAATAATTCCCTTGCCTCGTGTACCACGAAGACCTGTCCTTGCCAACTGCACTACGAGAGGAAGGGGGGGGGGGGGGGGGGGGGGAATAAATGTACGTAAATCTTGCCTGACAAGCGGAAGATTTTCTTTCCACTTAATTCAAAAACGTGAACCAAGAAAACAAGATGTCCACTCCAGTTAGATTAAGAAAAGAAGTTGTCCTTCAAAATGAGACAAGAAATCTTGTTCTTCCCAAATACATCAAGGGAAAAAAAATCCACCATCAAACCAAGGAAACTAGTTGTCCACAGGCGATGAATCAGGAAACTACGTTGTCCTCGAGAGATGAATCAAGAAACTAAGTTGTCCTCGAGAGATGAATCAGAAAACTAAGTTGCCCTCGGCAGACGAACCATGAAACTAAGTTTGTGCTCGAGAGCTGAACCAGCTAAGTTAACCTTGCGAGGTGAACCAAGGAATTAAGTTGTCCTCGAGAGATGAGCCACACAACAAGTCCCACCAACATGCCAACAACAAGACGAAGGGAAACCTGGAGTGCCTCAGAGTTCTGCAATTACTGCTTCACTCCGTTCGGGGCCTCACTGCTTCGGTCAACGCGGAAAAGCAGCACTCCGCTCAGCTTGGAGCGTCAGTGCTTCGTTTACCTCAGGGCGCCAGTCCGTCGCGACCGCTCTATTCAGAGACTCAGTCTTTGCTTTACCCCGCTCGGAGCCTCAGGACATCGCCCTGTTGGGAGAGTCAGTACTTCGAAGCTCTGTTCTGGACCTCACTCGCTAAATGAGTGTTGCGCGTGTTTGGAAAAGATTGGAATCAGACAGAAAACTAAGGATACAAAACTTAAGACCTGGGAGAAACCCAAACAAACAAAATAAGACGAAAATTTACATATGGGATGCTAGTATGCATAGCAGAATTATGTAAGTATATGTACGAAAGGTAAATATAAAAAGAAGACTTAATCATGTCTACATAAAGTAGCTACTTATGTAATGGAAGTAAGTACATATCCATAGTTCAGTAGCTATCATCCCCTGGTTATGAATCACGCGGAATCTGCCATGGTTCGAATCCTGGAGAGGGTAGTCGGCTCACAGCTGACCCAGCCTGTTCATCCTCCAGTCAGAGATTGTCGATAAATGGTACCGAGCGTAGGCTAGGTTATATATATATATATATATATATATATATATATATATATATATATATATATATATATATATATATATATATATATACCAATTCCGAGATAGACTTTCCATAAAATACAGATACATATACATACATGAATCTATACATATACATACACAAAGAAGGTATACACTACACCCAATAGATATACACTTTTTTCTAGATAGTATCTGAACAAAATTAAAAGAGAAAAACGAACCAAAGGAACAGATACCAAAAATACAGAAGAAAAAACAAAACTCAAACAAGTTAATAAACATGGAATCAAGTTTTCCCCCCAAAGCTTCCCCTCCTCACTAGTAATTACGACCAGACTTGGCCAAAAGGCAGAGCTAACGTGCAACTCTGGAAAACCTAGACTTACAAGTGAAGAACAGTCGTGTACGCTAGGAAATGTTCAGTGTTCTGGACGATGTGAGGGAGATACTCTATGGTCGTGGAGTGAAGGCCAGCAGCCCAAGTGTGTGTGAGTGGGGCAGAACGATAGGTTAAAACATCGACAAAAGGAGTGGGATTTGACAGCCACTGAAGTGCTGGGTTTCACTGTGTATCCATCGCCCCTATCGCTTTACTCTCTCTCTCTCTCTCTCTCTCTCTCTCTCTCTCTCTCTCTCTCTCTCTCTCTCTCTCTCTCTCTCTCTCTCTCTCTCGATATATATCCAGGCAGGGTAGTACGAGCAACACAGGCTCCTTGGATGGTGGCTCCCTACCACCAGAGAGAGAGAGAGAGAGAGAGAGAGAGAGAGAGAGAGAGAGAGAGAGAGAGAGAGAGAGAGAGAGAGAGAGAGAGAGAAATAAAAAATTACCAGAATCAAAACTGAGTAAATATGATCCGAGGCGAAACAGATATGAAAAAAAAAATATATAGACGAAGGCAAGAAGGTTAATACCACTAACGCCCGCTAGGAGCGGAACCTCTGCTGCCGAGGCCAACATTGAAGACCTGGATATGTGGAAGCCGAGACAGAAAACAGAGAAAGAGAGAATTGGAGGAAGTGAGGCGAGTTTTCCCCCGCTTGTGCTGTTGATTTCTGGCGAGACAGACCAAGGAAGACCACGACGAGATACAGCAGGCTACATAGACCACGACGAGATACAGCAGGATACATAGACCACAGGAGATACAGAAGGCTACTAAGAAGGCCTCGGCAGATATAGCAGGCTATTTAGAATGCTTCGATTTTATATAGGAAGCCACATAGAAGGGGCCAAACAGATATTGCAAGCCACCCAGAAGACCACAGATCACAGGAGACTATGACAAACTTCTCTACACCACAGCAATTAGTAACATGTTGAGATATATCACAGCAGACTTTAATAGGCCACAATAACGACCAGCAGAACCAACCAGAACCAACAGACCTCGACCTTAAGACATGCTGGACCTAAGCAGAGTGAAGCAGACCTCACAAGCATAAACTATAGCAGACCTTCCCAGCCGTCAAGACATTATGACAGACCACAAAAGACCTCGGCAGATGGGCAAGAGACCACGACAAACCTCACCAGACTTAATCAGACCCCCATCAGACCTCACCAAACCTCACCGGAACCTCAAACAACCTCACCCACCATCTGATGTCACACCCAAGATGTCATCATCAGACATCAACAGACTTCACCAGACTTCCCCAGGACAGGGATGATAATATCCTTACTTACCAGACCCACTGATTCGTCAGCTATTCTCTTAAGGTATCAAAGCAAATCACTATCGGCTTTATCTTATACATGTGTGTGTGTGTGTGTGTGTGTGTGTGTGTGTGTGTGTGTGTGTGTGTGTGTGTGTGGCATCCATTAATACGACACGTCCTAACATCATTGATCTGAGCACATCCGTGGACGTAAGGAATTACCGGTATTGACATATCCAATCATCAACCAAAGGAGAGAGAGCGCGCGCGTACGCCGGGGGCGCCGCCTTTTCATTCTTCTGTTCCTTACGAAACATATCACTTAAAGAGACCACATTCCGCCGTGATGGAGATGTGTCTACTTATTGATCTCTCTCTCTCTCTCTCTCTCTCTCTCTCTCTCTCTCTCTCTCTCTCTCTCTCTCTCTCTCTCAATCTATCTATCTATCTATCTCTATCTATCTATCTATCTATTTATCTATCTTTGTACGTGTGAGCGTGCAATGTACGTATCTATATCTGTGGGTCTGTACGCGTGTATATATATACTGTGGGGGAAAGATTCCATTAAAACAGTGGGCCAAAAAAGGTGAACACTACGTCAGATAATCTCCCAGGCCAGTCTATCCATCCCAGTGAAGTTCTGGTATTTGTGAATGAACCTGATGAACATTCACGACTCTTCACGAACCTATTTTGAAATGTTCAAAAATCATTGATATCATCATGGCGCAAAAAAAAAATGTATTTATGTATATCCTGAATTTTGTAACCGTTTCAAGAATTACAAACTTTTCGCTTCATGAATAAATTTCAAAGGCCTACCGATCGTCATTTTTATAATCAAACATCATTAGTGAGCAGTAAAACACAACTATTCTAAATAAACTCTTTTCTTCCCGCCACATGGACGAATTTCAACGCATAAAGCTTGTAAAACAACGATGAAAAAAAAAGCAAAAAGAAAAATCAGTTATTTTATTAAGAAAAGAGAAATCAGTGATTTCATTACACTGACATCACGAGTCTTCTATCATGCTTAGACAAATGGCATTGTTTGGTAAGTCTGATAACCAAAAGGGTACAATGACGGGGCGAGTATAATGACACTTCATGAACGACTATGGAGACAGACGGGTTCATCCGTCTCTGATTTAAGAAGCAAATTAGGCCCTTGCGTGAGGTGGAGGAGGGCGGGGCTAAGTTATAATTAGATTTCATTTCAGGCAATGTGTCTTCCTTGGAGGTGGGTGGGTGGGTGGGGAGGGAGGATTAAGCCACAGTAATAGATGGCCTCTCTTAGAGGGATATTAAGAACAGCTTGCGGTATGTCACATTTCTCTGTGCCACATTTCTCTGTGCCCAGTGTGTCAGTGTGTCTGTGGCGTTTCTCTGTGCCCAGTGTGTGTGTGTGTGTGTGTGTGTGTGTGTGTGTGTGTGTGTGTGTGTGTGTGTGTGTGTATGTGACATTTCTCTGTGCCCAGTGTGTGTCTGTGGCATTTGTCTGTGTCCAGTGTGTGTCTGTGGCATATCTATGAGTCCAGTGTGTCTGTGGCATTTCTCTGTGCCTACTGTGTGTCTGGCATTTCTCTGTGCCCAGTGTGTCTGTGGCATTTCTATGTGCCCAGTGAGTGTCTGTGGCTTTTCTCTGCGCCCAGTGAGTGTCTGTGACATTCCTCTGTGCCCAGTGTGTGTGTGTGTGTGTGTGTGTGTGTGTGTGTGTGTGTGTGTGTGTGTGTGTGTGTGTGTATATATATATATATATATATATATATATATATATATATATATATATATATATATATATATATATATATATATATATTCTTCAGTGAGAGTATACAAGTAAACTGTGGGGAAGAACGTCTGCTGAGCGACAAGGGGGAATGATATGCCAACGACTGATAAACGACAAGGGACACGGCGGGTGAACGACAGGTAAGAACAGCAGGTATGAAACGGATGAACGACGGTTAAGCTACAGGGTAAGCCAGAACGGGTGGCGACAAGGGAGCGAAGGTTAGAGGGGTCAAGTGGACGAACGTACAACGTTCACCAGCAACCCTTCCCCTCTGCTCGTGGCGCCTAGGCAACGCCCAAGACCTGGGTAAGAAGGCATTTGGGGAAGCCACGTGAAACCGTTCGTCATTATCTACATCTACCGACCAATTATATCATCACACAGGCCGGACACATCCTACCGACCAGGTCTATCTATCATCACACAGCTCGGTCACAACACACGTACCTCTGTAACATGACCTTATCCCACTCGAGATTCATCCTCTACACACACACACACACACACACACATCACCTTCCCCAATCCAAAACTCTCTCTCTCTCTCTCTCTCTCTCTCTCTCTCTCTCTCTCTCTCTCTCTCTCTCTCTCTCTCTCTAAAAAAAAAAAAGAGACAGATCCTGACATCAAACAGAGAGGCAGGTTACATAATTCCTTTGTCCCAATACTGTATTTATGATCATCCTAAACCAGATGTATCGGTCTGAGTAAAATGCATACCATTTTCATTTACATCCTACTTTCTGTGACTTCCAGAAATCACACATGCATTCATATTTCAGTATCACAAAACCCCAAAAGGTCAGCCATTATCGAACGATGTATTGCTGGAACTACAAGTGGAAATATGATTAATGTGGCAGGCGGAACGAGACGCGTAAATAAGACTGAAGTGAGAAAATTTAATGATTTAATCTCATTTACATAATTCTCCATTTCTCTCTCTCTCTCTCTCTCTCTCTCTCTCTCTCTCTCTCTCTCTCTCCCAACTGTTCAGTGTGACAATCGCGTAAATAAGACTAAGGTGAGAACATTTTCGTGGTCTACCCTCATTTACATTGTTTTACATCCCCCCCCCCCACATACACACACAACTGCTCAGCGCGACAAGGGCGTATCCCAGCAATAATACGTAAGCCACCACACCCCAACGCAACAACTCCAGGCTTTCCGTACGTCTCTGTCGTCACAACTTCACGTAAGATCAATTAAGACTCTCGCCTTAAGCCGAACGGGAGGGAATGCCTCGGGCTAAGAACATAATTTCTCCTATAATGATAACAGAACATCTATATACATCGATACATATATATATATATATATATATATATATATATATATATATATATATATATATATATATATATATATATATATATATTCGCCCAGTGGGTATACAATCTGTGGAAAATGAGCTCCTCTGGTTTCACCACAGCACTGCCAAGTAGACGCGGGCCTGGTAAGGTGCAACAGGTCGTTTCTCAATGAAAGGGAAGGGGGTAAGAGAGAGAGAGAGAGAGAGAGAGAGAGAGAGAGAGAGAGAGAGAGAGAGAGAGAGAGAGAGAGAGGTTAGACAGAGACATAAGGAGAGAGAGAAAAAAAGAATAGAGAGGAAATAGAAAATCTCTTTTACCTTAATATTTACCGTGCGTTAAGTGACGTCAGATGATCTGTTAACAATGTACTAAAAACCACAGTACATCGTTGTATGTGTGGAGACTGGCGGCTCTGTCTTCATAGAACACCAACGCAGGACGTACCACATCACCTTGTTCTAATATATATATATATATATGCACACACTTGAGCCTGTTACTTTACTTTCGAATATCCCCTCACAAGTTAGCAAAGTTACGTGTCAGTTGGTATATATATCTTGATCTAACTCAGATATACTTAATCAGACCAGCATATTGCGGTATATCGCCTATGAGGTATGCCCAGACATATGTCATTATAAAACTTATACATTAAGAAATATCGTATATCAACGCCGTATGTAAATTCCAGGCACGACATTTACAAAGACTATGCCTTGTATTTACAAACGATGATATCCAAACTCACAGAACAACCCAGTTTCTCGTCAAGGAAGTTGTACATAACCATAAAAATTTCTAAAAGGTATATACATCATGCACAACACAAAGATCGGCACTATACACTTCAAGAATTCTAAAACGAACATCATACAAATTCTTAAAGACTTACTCTGTACACAATGCAAAGAATTATATGTGTATACAATGATTTCAGAAATAAGGGAATTTGAACTTAATCTGCTAGAGGGAGGCCCAATTACAACAGGCATCAAATGGCCCACTAACCCTGAAAATTAATTAGTCCTCTAAAGCCAGTGTTAATTAGAATTATTAAAGCGGGTAATGGGAAAATCACTTACATATTAAAATATATATATATATATATATATATATATATATATATATATATATATATATATATATATATATATATATATATATATAATATATATATATATATATATATATATATATATATATATATATATATATATATATATATATATATATATATATATATATATATATATATATATATATATATATATATATATATATATATATATATATATATATATATATATATATATATATATATATATATATATATATATATATATATATATATATATATATATTCCTATGAATCGATGGGGAAATGAAACACGATAAGTTCCCAAGTGCACTTTCGTGTAATAATCACATCATCAGGGGTGATACAAGAAAGAGATATAAGTCGGTTGATATACAACGAAGAGACGTAGTTAGGACGCCATTTGCTAGACAAGTAACAAAGAACACAAAATCATAATTCATATCTTATATTCTATTAACAGATGAAAGCCTAATGCCTCAATAGATATGCATGTTAACAACATAATGTTAACTTGATAACGTATCAAAGAATTTAAACATTTAACATTATAGGTCTGACTCTCACCAATCATGAAAAAAAATAATACGTGAATGATATCATTTTTCTTCCCATTTGAACATTTTTCAAAGACTTAATGATCAAATAACAAAAACAAAAAAAAAAATCATATTCGTTCATTAAATTTTTTGGGTTTAGATTTTTCTCATTTCCCAATTCTTTTCCCAGTGGACTGGAATATTGATATTCACTATTTACTGTTAGGCTTGACACAAATTCCACCATGAAACCACGTGAGCATACAACATGATCCAGTTTAAAAAAATACTCACTAAGCTTTCATTTGTCATGCAATTATGTATCAAAGCTTTAGTGTAAAATCATGGCTATGTATTGTAAAGCGAACATATGATAATAGCATTTCAGCCTAAAATGATATTAAAATGATAGCATTATAGCATAGAATACCAGTAAAATAATTGCCTTTTACTATGAGATGCAAATTGAATGATAGCTTTTTGGTATAAGATGCTGGCAAAATAATAGCATTATAGCACAAGATGCTAGTAAAATGACAGCATTTTATCATAAGATAATGGTAGAATATTAGCCTTTGGGTATAAGGTGCTAGTGAAACAACAGCATTTTAGCATATGGCGATAGCAGCATAATAGCATTATAGCATATGATCCCAGCAAAACAATGAACAGCTTAAATTAAGAGCTGATTCGACCCCTATATCCCAACTGGCAGAGAAAAACAGAAGGTTCGATATGGGTATGAATGTTCGAAGCCTTACCGAACCCTTTCCCCTTGACAAGCAAGAGTCGATGAAACTGATACTGGATACGTCTGTTCGAAGTCATACCGAACCTTCTAACCGCTCGAAAAGAGAGAAAAAAAGGCTTGAAGAAGCTTCGATTTGATGCGTATCAAGGCTCCATATCTTCTGAAATGAACCAAGGCTTTGTCGACGATTGTACGAGAGATGTCATGAGACAGTAGTAGGATTGAATGAAGCCATGTCTGTTAACACACGATGATGTATCAGGTACACATATGTTGTTAACATACATGGCCATAACTTTTAGTATGTAATTATATGACATGTTGGTCACCAATAGAAAGCTGTGTATAGTAAACTATGACGTATAAATGATATTTCTAATTCTGGATATATATATATATATATATATATATATATATATATATATATATATATATATATATATATATATATATATATATATATATATATAAGTATAAGCATTGCCACCAATCATTAGATCCTATGTTCCTTTGAAACACGTGGATACATATTAGGAACCACAGAAACAGATCATCATACCATATTATACCTTATCAGACGTTAATATGACGATTCAAACATATCACATATCATACCATTCCTGAACAAGACTTTCTTCAAAGCGCCATCAAACACCATTACTTTGTTCGAACAACGTATGCACGTGATCTGTTTCTTGATAGATGAAGACATGGAAAATATACTATCTTAACAAAATTGTTCCGTACTACCACGCGTCAGCAACCAGCCAGCAGGCACTGAGTTGATTTGCTTTGTGATGTGATCGGTTCGCCTCGGCATCACAAACGAGTCCAATAAACCTCTTTGATACAGAGCTAAAACCGATATCTATTCTAGTATCCAGGGGTCGTGTATGACCGTCATGAAATCAGAGAATTCCAGGAGCATCAGAATCCGTCTATATATATATATATATATATATATATATATATATATATATATATATATATATATATATACATATACATATACATATATATATATATATATATATATATATATATATATATATATATATATATATATATATATATAATGCATATTCGCTATATCTCGCATTAAGAACAGAGGACTGAGCCTTAGAGGAAAAATCCTCGCTTGGCCCCTTTCTCTGTTACTTCTTTTGGAAAATGAAAAACTGGAGGGGAGGATTTCCAGCTCCCCGCTCCCTCCCCTTTTAGTCGCCTTTTACGACACGCAGGAAGCACATGGGAAGTATTCTTTCTCCCCTAACGCCAGTGATTATATATATATATATATATATATATATATATATATAACACCAGAAACTACTAACCATATCCAGGCCCCTCAGACTAATCAGTGATGTTAATGATGATAATGATAACAACAATAACAACAACAATAATAATGATAATGATGATAATAATAATAATAATAATAATAATAATAATAATAATAATAATAATAATAATAATAATAGCAACAATGACAATAAAGACTCTTCATGGAACAGCTAGCTACTCTGCCTTCCATAATTTGTGCACAGTGCCTGAGAGAGAAGATCTTTCAATCATGTCCTTTTTCTCATGCTTTGCTGAGGCAGAACAAACTAGAAACACAATTTCAGCAACAGTATAATTCTTTCTTAACTCTGGGAGACGCAATTCAAAGTTTGAGCCAAACGCACAATTAACTCCTTTGATACTATTTAAACTCTCGTGTGATTTAATCATACACTCCCTGAGCCCCTCTTAAAGGGCTCCTTCAGCTTGAAGGCAGCGAAATCCAGCTCAGGAGCAGAGAAATTACAGAGGTCTTTAAGAGCGAGGTAGTTCCTGGACGAGGATGGGTTCCTTTTCGTCCAATGATGATGATACAACCTAGCCCAAAGGTGATTTTCTTGTCCTAATATATATATATATATATATATATATATATATATATATATATATATATATATATATATATATATATATATATATATTCTTTTTCTTTCTTCTTCACGCGTCTCAGGAGAAGTCAACTCTTTATATACGATTTCACGAGACATTTCCCGTGAAAGATAAGAGAGAGAGTGACTTGTGTCTTGAGAAAGACGGACCTGGCGAAGATGGAGGC
Organism: Panulirus ornatus; assembly: GCF_036320965.1. Taxonomy (NCBI): domain Eukaryota; kingdom Metazoa; phylum Arthropoda; class Malacostraca; order Decapoda; family Palinuridae; genus Panulirus; species Panulirus ornatus. Next base: position 15,162,660 of record NC_092291.1, read on the forward strand.
TCCTCTCTCTCTCTCTCTCTCTCTCTCTCTCTCTCTCTCTCTCTCTCTCTCTCTCTCTCTCTCTCTCAAGAGATAAGTATCTTTAGTATTATGTTTTACCTTCACTCGAGAACACGAGTGTCTCGTCTCTCTCTCTCTCTCAACTCTCTCTCTCTCTCTCTCTCTCTCTCTCTCCCGGTGGTCACAGCTTCAAACCCGGCGTGGAAATAAGACCCGGATCCCTTCGCTTTATACAAACACTCCGCTCCTCCACTGCACAAACCTCTTTCAGGCTCATGAGTCAAGATGGAGAGAGAGAGAGAGAGAGAGAGAGAGAGAGAGAGAGAGAGAGAGAGAGAGAGAGAGAGAGAGAAAGAGAGAGAGAGAGAGAGAGAGAGAGAGAGAGAGAGAGAGAGAGAGAGAGAGAGAGAGAGAGAGAGAGGATCCTCTCGGGGACAACTTTTGTCTTCGCAGGATCCTCTCCGTCCGCTTACTCGTCCCTCGTGCTGATGTAAACGGGAGAGCGGATCCTAAAAATGACAGGATGGAGCGAGTGAAGTCAGGAAGGAAGGAAGGAAGGAAGGAATGTAGGTTGGGGGATGACACAGTCTGGGTGAGGCAGGAGGCATAGCCCTGCACTGAGGGAATGTGTTGTGAGGTTAGTCTCGGCGCCGCGTGAGGTATATAGTCCATGCTAAACCCCACCGAGTTGAGGTTGGAGCACACGTAAAAATTAGAAGTCTAGTGTGTGTGTGTGTGTCGTTTACCCTCCTTGTGGCCGGACGCCCTACCCAGGGTTCGAAGCCAACCCATGGTATCTATCTATCTATCTATCTATCTATATATATATATATATATATATATATATATATATATATATATATATATATATATATATATATAGTATGCGACATGGCACGGGCGAAAATGTGCCATCAATCATGACGAATTTAGATAAAGAGAAAATCAAGATCATTAGAAAAATAATATATACAAAAGAAATTATCTTCCTCTCCTCTTATTCTAGCGAACCTTATTCTCGAAGGAAGTCAAGATTACTGAAGGAAGAAGGAACAACGAAAGAAGGAAGGAAGATTATATGTCGAGCATTCGCTAACGAAGGAAGGGAGAGGAGAATACCACAGCTTGGCTTTCGAGGAGAGCAGTGGCATCATAAAGGTCAACCATCGTGGGACTGATCTCCTCAAAGAAAACGTGGGACGCGTTAGCCACTTGTGTGCTCGTATGTCCACGCCCTTGTGGTCAGGATACAGCCATGGAGCTCATGGGAGCAGTAAGCGAAGTACGTGTGCGTGTGTGTGTGAGAGAGAGAGAGATAGATTGATAGATAGATAGATAGATAGATAGAGAGAGAGAGAGAGAGAGAGAGAGAGAGAGAGAGAGAGAGAGAGAGAGAGAGAGAGAGAGAGAGAGAGAGAGAGAGAGGAGCAGCAACACCACAGCGGACAGAGAGGAATGGCCAGAAAGAAGAGATAACAGGCGAAGTAAATAAGGCTTGAAAAACAAATCCAATTAATCTCTCTCGCAAGCGGAAGGAAGGCACATGAAGAAGCAAACCCCAGGTACGTGTAAGCAGTGTACAGACACAACGAAGAGACAGGAGGGAAAAAATATCAAAAACATAAAGTGGAAGTTCTAGGAGTAAGAGTGCAGAGAGAGAGAGAGAGAGAGAGAGAGAGAGAGAGAGAGAGAGAGAGAGAGAGAGAGAGAGAGAGAGAGAGAGAGAGAGATGAATACTAAGGGAGACTCATGCTGAAGATTAAGACGGATGAAGAGAAGGACGGGAGCCTGGGGAAGTGCTGAGGACCCCTCACATGAGGTGGTGCGGACCCCTCACATGAGGTGCTGAGAACCCTAAACAAGAGGTGCTAAGGACCCTAAACAAGAGGTGCCGAAAACCCTCAAAAGAGGTGCTGATGACCCTCACAAAAGGTGCTGAGAACCCTACACAAGAGGTGCTGAGAACCCTACACAAGAGGTGATGAGAACCCTTACAAGATGTGCTGAGGACCCTCAGAAAAGGTGCTGAGGACCTAGCAACGTGCTGAAGAACACGGCAAGTGTTGATGCTACAGAGAGCGGGCTGCAGAAACATGAACAAATATAACAGAAATGAAGATATGAAGACAGAGGAAATGGGAGAACAAAGAGAAGAAGAAAGGGAAAGTATAAGGGGAAAAAAAGTGGCAACAAAATATATATACGAAATATCAGAAATATTTATGAGAAGGATTGAGATGAAAAGGGAGGGAAAGAAAATGGGAGATCTTAAAGGAAGACAGACCAGACGGGAGGAGAGGGCAGTGAGCAAAGATGATAAATGCGATAACTGAGGCATCACCAAGAGGAGCAGGGGAAGCAACCCGATAAAGCATCTGAGGAGGGAGGAGATAAGAGATAAAGGGAAGACGAAGAGGATGTGACATATATATATATATATATATATATATATATATATATATATATATATATATATATATATATATATATATATACCAACGTGTGCTTCCCCCCTAACACATTGCTCACACCGAGAAAAGACACGGTGTATAACCCCTCTAATATATGGCCTATAATCATGAGGAAAGGTGACATATTGTTCGGCAATTAAGGCAACATAGTGCCATACTTGAGATAAAGGGTCGTGCATCGTCAGAAACTTCAGGTGCAAGACTGACTTCAACCCAGCTGTCTCGTCCGGCTTATATCAATGTCGGCAACTAAATTTTTACGATTATTTTGATATATTTACGTCCATTAAGGTGAAATTATATCAGGGGAATGTCACCACAGTGAGGCACACGGCTGGCGTAAGTGGGAGAGGGTAATCTCGATCCTGGAGACTCCTGTAATAGGAGCCATCTTTCCAGGACGATGAACGGGAGAGTTTAGGTTCCTTTTGGCCGCTTAAAACTAAATGGCGACGTTTATGTTAGATGGTGAGGGATGGGGAGGTTAGACGAGTGCCAGAATGGATGTCGAAGAGAGAGGAGGATTTAGGGTCCGAAGAGACAGGAAAGAGAGACCTCGAGGGAGGGGTTCGATAGGCGAGGACCTTAGGAAGCGAGACCTCGAGTGAGGGGTTCGATAGGCGAGGACCTTAGGAAGCGAGACCCCGAGTGAGGGGTTCGATAGGCGAGGACCTTAGGAAGCGAGACCTCGAGGGAGGGGTTCGATAGGCGAGGACCTTACGAAGCGAGACCTCGAGGGAAGAGGTTCGATAGGCGAGGACCTTAGGAAGCGAGTTTGGGCCACGACACAGGGAAGTGTCAGGAGGGGAGGGGGGAAATGTGTCAAGCATTAAAGGGAAGAAAGGTGGTGATGAGAGGCCCATGATGATGGTGGTGATTAAAGCGATGGATGATAAAAAGTGACTGGTGAGGGACAAGTGTCGGGCTAGTAGGGGGAGAGGGTGCGTGTGGAGGTTGTGGAGAATGATGACGAGGAAGAGTGACTGTGACGTGTGTTAAGAGGAGGAAATACACAGGTCTTCTGAAGACAAGACACTGATGGGAGACTTCGCCTGAGGTGTGGCAAGAGTGGGTAAGGATGAAAGGATATTAACGCATTGAGGATTAAGTGAAACAGCCGCTGCATGGTGACAGTAATGGAGGTTATGGCTCACCTTCACCTAATGTCTTCCAGGGAGTTCCTCCGCCACCCGGTATACCATAGTCAGGGTACGAGGGAGAAGCCAACCCATTAGGAGGAAAAAATGTAGGGGCTGAAACGTAAAGACACCAGGCTAGTTCCGCAGGGACCAGCGATGTCTCTGGTGCTTCTGGCCCCTCTAAATGAAGCCCGTGTCCGAGATAGATAGATAGATAGGTAAAGAGAGAGAGAGAGAGAGAGAGAGAGAGAGAGAGAGAGAGAGAGAGAGAGAGAGAGAGAGAGAGAGAGAGAGAGAGAGAGAGAGAGCGTACTCCAGCAATCAAGAGAAGCAATGAGCGGTACATGTAAACCCTACCTTCCATCTCTCTCTCTCTCTCTCTCTCTCTCTCTCTCTCTCTCTCTCTCTCTCTCTCTCTCTCTCTCTCTCTCTCAACCATCGGATCCTTCTTCACAGATTGCCAGGGATACAGATGGCCCAATACATGAGCTGCCTTACTAAACGACTGTCGTCTGTCCATAGATATAGACAAATTTCCCCGCATTTCCACCACCCTTTCCCCCGCACCCCTCGCCTCAGATAAGGGCAAGCTGATATACAGTCTCCATAGTTCATCTTGAGGCCTATGAAGCCCTACTCTCTACGTGCATCGTGTCAGGAAACAAACTGAATTAAGAGCAGAACTCAAACAAAAGATGCTTTATCGTAGCAGTGGAAACATTAATGGTGGTTTAAATAATTATTTTGAAAGAGAAAAGTCCCTTTAAGTAGCAGATTCTCCGAGCAAGGAGAACACAGATGTCGGATTAGAAAATACTGGACCATTTGCCGCTTCAGCTGGGATAATTAGATTCATAATTAGTCTTGTAAAATAGGTTAATGAGAATGAAGAACGAAACAGCCCCGAAAGTGGTTTCCTGATGTGCAAAAAATTTACAAGATACAGATTGTAAAACCTTGGGATATCTTTTTTTGTCAGGTGAGTTTGCACGAGGTAAGGCGAAGAACACACGAATATATATCAGAAGAAACAGAAATAGGAACGACGTTTAGTGAGAACTTAGAAAATAGATAGATATAGACTAAATAAGAAAATAGATACATATAGACCATACGACAAAAGAGACTAGCAATGATAGCCAATAAGCTGGTGAGTTCCTGCTAGATCTCTCTCTCTCTCTCTCTCTCTCTCTCTCTCTCTCTCTCTCTCTCTCTCTCTCTCTCTCTCTCTCTCTCTCTCTCTCTCTCTCTCCATTCCCTAAGCTGAGGTGATTGCGGTAGTTGAATCTCTTTGTTACAGGATCAGAAAAATGACAGATTCTTCTAGGACGAGAAGGTCGTCAATTTCCTTTCCGTCTATTGCTGATGATTCACACTTGGCGGGAACCTCTTGCAGGCTCAGTCCGGTAACTCTCTCTCTCTCTCTCTCTCTCTCTCTCTCTCTCTCTCTCTCTCTCTCTCTCTCTCTCTCTCTCTCTCTCCCTCAAATGGCGTCCTAGCTACGTCTCTTTGTTGTATATCAACTGACTCATATTTCTTTCTTGTATCTCCCCTGATGATGTGATTATTACACGAAAGTGCACTAGGGAACTTATCATGTTTCATTTCCCCGTGGACTCATAGGAATATATATATATATATATATATATATATATATATATATATATATATTTTTTTTTTCAAACTATTTGCCATTTCCCGCGTTAGCGAGGTAGCGTTAAGAACAGAGGACTGGGCCTTTGGGGAAATATCCTCACCTAGCCCCCTTCTCTGTTCCTTCTTTTGGAAAATTAAAAAAAGAAAAAAAAAAAGAAGGACTACTGTATATTCACTGTTTACTACCTATTCAAAAAAAAAAAAATCTTTTCCATTTTTTTTATGTTACACTTCACACTACTGGGGAAATTTATATATCAAATTCACACTGTTTGTTCGCGACTTTTACCTCAGAATATTCTACAATGGTACACCGTTTCCTCCAAGTATTGGACATCGCCAGGTGATCCAGAAATAAACTTGAAAAACTATCGTGAAAACTTGACGAGTTTTCTCGCGTTTTAAGGTATCTTGAAACATATATGGATGAAAATTCTCCCATGAACGCGAAGGAAATTTCCAACATGTATATTCCAAGGCCCATAGCAAGCATACCTTGGTCAGTTATCATCATCTCTCTGGAATGAATCTTTTGGAATGCGAAGAATATCTATGAATCTCTCTGCTTTCCAGTATAACCCATCATCCATCACTCATCATAAGTAGTGAGTATAACCCATCATCCATCACTCATAAGTAGTGAGTATAACCCATCATCCATCACTCATAAGTGAGGACAGAGGACAGCTGTAAACCCTTCACATTCTGTAACCACAACTGACTGTAACTGTGACAACATTGAAAATGAAACTGTAACCTTTTACTCACTCTGACCTCATCACAGTACCCAGTTACCTTTCCAAACTTGAACATTCCATAACTCGAATTACTTTTCAAAACTCGATTTACTTTCAGTCATATAGATTGGTTTTACCGAGTGACACGTCCTTCTATTAAAAGAATCTCTGGTTTGTATTAGTAGCACTGAATCCAAACAGCAACAGACGATTGGGGTCACAAACGAGGCTGTTTGTGACAGCGGATGAGTACAAAAACTCATGAATAAATGTCGTGGGATTAGAAAAAATATGTAGATATTTCAAAGACGAAGACATGCAAATTTATTTTATAACTAAGGAGGCGCAGATAATATCAGTCGTGGATCTGATGCAAAATAACTGCCGAACCTATACCTAAGTGTATCTATGATACTGCTTTCCACGGGAAAAGAAAAAGACGAAGACTGAGAGAAAACGGGGTAATACTTAAATCAGGGGCGTCTGAAGGAGAGTGCCTCAAGCCAAACTCTGCCAAAAGCTTTATAGAGATGTCCAGGACAAATAGAAATACTTCGCCAAAGTTTTCAAGAACAGAGTTAAGATTTTGAGTGATGGGGATAAAAAGATCTTGAATGGAGCGAGCGTCCAAGCTGGAAGCCCATTGTGTGTGTGTGTGTGTGTGTGTGTGTGTGTGTGTGTGTGTGTGTGTACCCTGGTCCTACTCCTTAGCTGTACAGTGATGGAGGAGTTTTGTCTTTTTCGTAACGACTGGATCGAGTCTACAGGCTAGGGAGATGAGGCATTTTAGCTTGTGGCTGGAGGAATGAGAGTGATCATGCAATATACAGAAACTGTCTATATACCAACAAGTCTTCAAGACATGGGAAAGCACCAGTGCATGACGAAGGTCTAAGAAGCTCAAGAAGGGCTAGTGGAAGTGTACGAAGTTAAAAAGGATCATTTCTTTTGAGCTAAAAGCTATACGGATGGACCCTACCAGAGAGAAGCTGGGTTGGGATCAAGGTGTGTCTGAGAAATGACAGTGCACTAAGAGCATATGATTCTAGGGACGGCATAAGAGGAGGGGGTATAAGAGGGTTCCTGGGATATGTGCAGCTCATTGCCTCGGTCAAAAAAGGTGGGATTCCATGGAAACATGGAATCCAGGAGATGAGCCATATCCTGAGATGCTTCTGCAGCGGTGAGGTTATGACTTGTGAGAGTGGCAAGGTAAAGAAAGTAAGACAAGATGTGATGAAATCATTGAGCTAAAGAACGAAATTTTCCTGTTCCTTTTCACCAAGTATAAAGGGACTATGCTTTTCGAGTGCTTGCTTTTCTCTCTCCCCCCTGAGTTGTTGGTGTGTTTTATTCCTGGCTTCATACTGTACACAGTTTCTCGCATGTCTGGAATGGAATTTACAATTCTGTTGTTTTGCGTGAGGCTCCCCCGCGCTTTCTGACTCAGTAACGAAAGAGGCTGAAGCCAAAGAACAAGAGGAAAGATTTAGCTAATACACAGTGAGGAATGAATACCTCCAAGCCAATCGTATAAGTTCCAGCTACATTTTTTTTGACAGAAGAGGAGGTATAGCTGACAAGGTTGCAGGGATAGTGACTGAAGAGGATTCGTGCACTCCATCCTAACGCCCCTTGACAGTGGTTACAGATGGCGTGGGATTTTAGCCCTCCATGTTTCACTATTAAGTGGTCGGGGACAATGGTGCGCAATCCAGGGAGTAATGAGAAGATCAGAGAGGCTAAAGCACAGTTGATGATCAGAAGGCTAACGTGAGAGATGAAGGGACGCCAAAGGGGATTTATTCCATCCCAAGTACAATCAGGAATGGAGAATCAGACGAACGGACAAGCTGCAAAGAGTGCGAATGCGTGGAAGCACTTTTTCCCCTCAGTTCCTGCTGGATCACTGAGAAAAGCGTGGCTCTAATGACGAAAGAAACTCATCCCCTGGCGCGTTATTATTGTCTCCATCAACTCTCATTTCTGCTCTGATGGTGAAGTAATTCATCCCGCGGGAGACTCGGAAACATCAGGAGGATGAGACAAACTATCCGGGGCAACTCGGCCTAAGCAATAGATCTTGAGTCAAGAGGCAATATATGTATCCTCGAGGTGAAAAGTCAGAGGATCTTAATTACTCTGTACATCGGGAGCGTCAGTCGCCCAGAAGTTATTGAAGATCCATGGTTAAGGTTTAGATTACTGTGTGTGTGTGTGTGTGTGTGTGTGTGTGTGTGTGTGTGTGTGTGTGTGTGTGTGTTGGGAGTGATGCAGAAGCGCTCCCTAGATGGACATACCTGAAATTTCCCTTTGTTGTCTTAAAACCATCAGCAACGATTGATTATACGACCCTATGAATACACTGATACGACCCTTTTTTTTAAGCACGATGATGCGACTCTTGATCACGATCATACGACCTTTCGAACACGATGGTACGACCCTTGATCACGATGGTACGACCACTGAACACGATGGTACGACCACTGAACACGATGGTACGACCACTGAACACGATGGTACGACCACTGAACACGATGGTACGACCACTGAACATGATGGTGCGAGCCTTGAGCACGATGGTGCGAGCCTTGGGTATGACGAAGTAGCCTTTGACAAATCAAAGTACCTTTGTGGTCGAGAAGGTAACAGAGTAAAGAGGTTAATCAGGTGTCCATGATGACTGCTGCTAATTATATATGATCATATAATGAGCGCTGATAATTATATATGATCATATAATGAGCGCTGATAATTATATATGATCATATAATGTGTACTGATAAAATTTATAATAATATAATGACTACTGCTAATTATATGTATTCGTTTAATGACTGCTGCTAATCAATCAAATAATAAGTGCTGCTAATTACATGCAATCATATAATGAGCGGTGCCTCTATGGCGATTTATTTGTATTACTTCCATCGACGTATATGAAAGTATCAATAAAACACTGCCTTTACCTTTGACGTTTAGTGTTTTTGAAGTTTTCAAAATGCGCCTGTGAGTACACTGGCTTTCATTCTAAACTGTGAGTGGCGAAGGATTGTATAGATAAGGTGGATTTCTCTGTAAACACCGGACGTGTTCCTCAGTTTTTAATTCTTAAAAGTCTGCAAAATGGTATTCCTATTTTCTACTCTACTGGAACACAAGGTTCTCAGAGTATGATGAAGTTTAATGGAAGTTGGAAGGCTCTTATAACTGGTTTCGAATCATTTAGCCAACACGTTTGTCAGTAGGGGAGATTAGGTTGTCTAGGGTCCTTGCAAACCATATAATGAGAAAGATCAGGAAGGGATAAAGGGTGTGTTTTCTCATTTCAGGGAAAACTGAGAGTCAATAAGGGAGAAGAGATCGTCAGGTATCCAATTTCTTCCTCAACTTCTAACCCCAGTTTAATCACGGGTGTACACTCGAGGCCTGAGATTGTGTTGCCAGTCTTTTGTACCATTCCTGACCAACGGTGATTGTGTCAATAGTTAAATCGTTTGTTGGTTTACAAACACACACACACACACACACACACACACACACACACACACACACACACACACACACACACAAAATCATCCTAAAACTTGTGGTAAAATGTTACGTACACCAATGCAACTTTCTTATGCAAACTGAGTAACCTTGAAAATTCTCGGTTCTTCGTCCTCCTGCGTCACTCCCTCACGTTCCTCGCCACAGATTTCTTCCTTCCACCACGTCCCTCGCTTGTCAGCTCGTCAGGGAAGATGACATCCTGTCTCCTTGTCCCAGACATCTTACCCGAGATATTCATGTGGAACTCAGTTTTATCATGCGAAGCCAGTGGCCACGGCAACCAAACTTTTCCCCTCGTGTAAAACTCTTCCTAAGGATAATACTTTCTTCAACATATCATAATAGATCTCTCTTACAGAGGCTGGTAATCTGAAGTTATTTTGGACAGCTGGCTGCCTGGTAATTTGAAGTTATTTTAGACAGCTGATTGCCTGGTAATTTGAAGTTGTTTGAGCCGGGCTGACTGCTTGGTAATTTGAAGTTATATTGACCAGGTAAACTAACTACGTGATATCATCGTGATTTTTATCTCTTGCGAACATTTTTCAATCTCTCCTGCTGCTCATTTTTAGTCGTTTGTCCTCCGTTACACCTCCTTCGCTTCTTATTGCGCTCTTTTAGACTCGCTGTCGCCTCTCATTTCCTTATAAATTCTTTGGAATATTTCTTTTCTCCTCCTCCTTATCCATAGCTGGTCCGACACGCTCCTCTCTTACTAAGGCTCTCGTCCTCCTAGATACGACTCGTCTCTATATACTTCAACCCTGGGCGCATCAGTAGTTTGTGAAACTCTTGAATCACTGCACCAAGAAGACATGCCGGTGGGGCGCGCGCGTCTTGGGGCGTTTTCGACGGTCACAGAGAATACAACTGTTATACCAACATCATTTACCTTCCCTGTGTCGTCTTCTTCTTAGGAGTTACCCTCGAACATCGCTCGACAGCTAAATCTCTGAACGGCACCTGCAGCGATAGCAACAGCGTCGTCTCCAACACCAGCGATACCTTCAGAAGACGCGAAGGTAGTGGTCACAGGGAACATTCTTCAGGGGAGAGCATGCACCGTGTCATGACGGCAGAAGTTTGCTGTGACGCCGTCGCCTAAGTTGATTCATTACTGGTGGTCTGCAACATACTTGGCAAGCAGGAGGCCCGGCTTGGGATCATCTCTGTTAATGTCTTCATGGTAGAAATGGTGCTTCGAATCATTTCCTTTTCTTGTCTATTTAACGAAGTGACTTATTGATACCAATATGGGAAATTGACGTTATATATATATATATATATATATATATATATATATATATATATATATATATATATATATATATATATATATATATATTCTAACAACTCTGGTGTCGAAATATTAAATTTTCCTGTGTAGGGCTCTGTTTACTCCATGATAGGCAGCTAACACTCATGAAAAGCATTGAGGCAAATCATGAAATCTTCTTGTACAGCTAAGATATATGAGCCACACTGTTTCCTCGTACACCTCACTATTCCAGATCATCAGACTGAATGCCTGGCAATTTCCAACTGATACAGAAAACGTACATATTTTTCAGAATTTCTTGGGCGTTTTCAAGACAATTTCAGAAAGAAGTCGAGAGAGAAGACATCTTTCAACTTCAAGTATTCAGTAAAATCTTCGTCTTAACTTAATCATAACTCTTGGAAGGATATCATATGAAGCAATTTTCTATTCTACAAATATACATAATTCTGTGGGAAATATTATTCTTGATGTTACTTTATGGACAGCAATGGATAGATATATATATATTTCTTTTTAAAGTATGATGCTTTCTCATTTTCAGAAGTCTTGCAAAATATCAATTATTTCCTTTTCTTGACCTGAAGTAATGTTCCTGTTTTTAAGATGACCCTAAGTGATGTTTTCATCTTTAAGACGGTCTCTCGTCTTGATTCTAACTTCAAGACGACCTCAGGTAATGTTATTCTAACCTGAAAACGACTTGGTGTAATATTTCTAGCCTTAAGACGACCCTCACTTCCTTTCTCAAGTGTTGAAGACGACCTCAGGCAGTGTGTCTGTCTTCCTCAGTGACCAAGCTGGTGGGGAGCGGCCCTGTGGAGTTTGAGAGCCCCGAGTACCTGGTGGAGGCGAGAGAGAACACCAGAACACCCCTACACCTCGTCCAGCTCACAGCCAGGACCCAGCCACAAGGTACGTAGGCACTGTTTTGGACACCGCCACTGGCACTGCTCCAGGTACAGGGTAGACAATACTTCTGTTTCTATTCCTGGCACTGCAGCTGCAAACACTGCTTCTGGTAGAAGAGTTTAAGCACTTGGCACTTCTCCCGATACAAGGCAGGTACTGCTTTTGTCACTGTTCCAGATAAAAGATGGGCAATGCCCCTGGTACTGACGTGATTAAAAAGAGGTATAACGTTCCTGGTATTGCCCGTGGTACAAGGTTACTGGAACGAGGAAGGATCTCTTCCCGGCAGTGCTTCCAGTTATACTCTTGGTAACAAGGTACGAAAAAGAAAAAGAATATCTTCAGGTATGTCTCTTCGTACGATGTAATTCTCTCTCTCTCTCTCTCTCTCTCTCTCTCTCTCTCTCTCTCTCTCTCTCTCTCTCTCTCTCTATCTATCTATCTATCTATCTTATCTATCTATCTATCTATCTATCTTTCTATCCATCTCTATCTATCCATCTATCTATCTATCTCTCTCTCTTTCTAACCGTTTCCTACAACAGAGCAGCGTGCTGCACGCCCACCCCGAGGTCTTATATAATATCTGGCCTCCAGCATAGCTCACAAACTCCCTCCCCGCCACACCGAACAGTAACATTACAATTTACAAAGTTACGTGTTGTTTATACCCAGAAACTTTGCATGTATATTTTTTGGCTGTGAGTACTCTAGAGATACTTTGTATTCATACGACACACTAAAATCCCAATTAGAAGTTTTAGAACAAGCGTTCTAGTGTGTTTAAAGTGAATACCACTGGTAGCATTGCGTTACATATCTTGTAGTTCCTTTAGAAGAATCATGGGAGTGCAATTGTTAGGGATGGAAGAGGAGACGTATAGCAATGTATGGGAGTGACAGCAGTCAGGGATGGTAGTGGATAGGCATGGTAATGCATGGGGGATGATGGTAGCCAGAGATAATAGTAGATAGGCATGGTAATGCATGGGGGATGATGGTAGCCAGGGATGGTAGTAGATGGGTATAACCATGTATGGGAATGGTGGTAACTTATAGTAACGATGGTGGGGATGTATAGCAGTGTATGGGAGTGACAGTCATCGTTATGGTACCAGAGAGAGGCACACATCAACGTATGGTACTAACAGTACAGGGGAACCACACATAAGACAAGGAGGGAGAGATCATTAGACCCTAGGGAGTGCTATGACGCAGTTAACAAGAAACAGACAGACATGAATAGGAAGATAGATGAAGAAAAGAATTGACAGATAGAAAAATATATATATAAAAAAAAGGAAGTCATACAGAGATATATTGAGAAAGCCAAACCAGCTAAAACTTAGTATAAAGCAATGTAACACTGCTGCTTCATCTGCTCTCTCTCTCTCTCTCTCTCTCTCTCTCTCTCTCTCTCTCTCTCTCTCTCTCTCTCTCTCTCTCTTCCAAATTACCACTAAATCTCTGGGGAGATATGACCAGTCCTGTTATAAACTGGATATTCGGATATTCGTCGAGGACACTCACGACTTTATTGCATGATAAACGCTACTTTATTCCGTATAGATCTTAGTATTCAATTTACATACATGAATATATTTTTCATACTATTCGCCATTTCCCGCCTTAGCGAGGTAGCGCTAAGAACAGAGGACTGAGACTTTGAGGGAAATCCTCACTTGGCCCCCTTATCTGTTCCTTCTTCTGAAAAATTAAAAACGAGAGGGGAGGATTTCCAGCCCGCTGCCATCTCCCCTTGTAGTCGCATTCCACGACACGCAGGGAATACGTGGGAAGTATTCTTTCTCCCCTGTCCCCAGGGATGATATATATATATATATATATATATATATATATATATATATATATATATATATATATATATATATATATATATATATTCCATTGAGCCCACGGGGAAATGGAACACGATAAGTTCCCAAGTGCACTTCCGTGTAATGATCACATCATCAGGTGAGATACAAGAAATATAACATACTGAGAAAATCTTTGGTGCACTGGTCAGTAATGTTGAACGATGTGCAATAATGATGCCTCGCAGAGAAACATAAGTCATCACTTTTCTTCGAAGTTATGCTTAGACGTAAGTGCGTTTTGACACCTATGAATTCTACATTGTTTACAGGAGTATAATCTTTAGATATTATGAACATTATATAATACTATAGTGAGGATATATAGCCACATTTTGAGATATTACAACACTGGGATGTATAACAATATAGGAGTTATTTCATCACCCTCGATTACGTGATTGTAGAGTTTTACGTCTGGTATACACCCCATCTTATGTCCTCTAGCCCTTGGGACACTGGCCACACAGGATATAATGTTATACTAATCAAGCCACACGTCAGGTTCGCGAGGGAAACTTGGAGATAACTGAATAAACTGGTAAGAGGAAGCCAGTCTCCAGGAAACGTGGTCTTCCATTGCAAGAGGCTCAGGGAACATCCCGTATGTGAGTGAGCAAGAATGAGCATTCCAAAGAGCGTTTTAAGATGAGGTTGAAGGAGGTTGTCTGTAGAGTCTGAGAGACTGTGTGAAGGTGGTAGATCCAGGTCGTAGATGAACAGACGGGGGCATGAGGAGGGCATGTGAGGCCAAACCTGGTAGTGAGAGAGAGGGTTATGTGTAGGGGGTGAGAGCGCTTGCGTGAGTAGCCAGCTCTCGGGAGCAAAAACCAAAGTAATACCTATAGAAGAGGGAAAGTCAACCAGCATTGCGACGTAGGGCAAAAGAGTCAAGTTTCGAAGGTCTATATTCATCACCTTCTTCCGTAAGGGGAAGAAAACGTTGACAACAGATTAAGTCACGTTGCTAAAATGAAAGGCCAAATAGATATATAAAAGACCACTATATCAAAGACAGAACAATGGTTATCCAATATGTACGTCCTGTTCGGCTGAAAAACATGCCGGTCAGGAGTTACCAGTTCTGTGCCACACTTTGCCTTCAACATTTTACCCACAAACGTTTCCTCTCCATCAAATATGTACATTCTTTTTCCTTTCCTTTATTTGACGGAAATGTTCGTTGAAGCGTAAGGAAAAATAATCATGTCAAAATAACATGAAAACGTTCTCAAAGGATTTCCTGTGATCTTTAAGCAAACTTCTAACTCTGTTTCCCCAACGTTTCATCCAACCCAAACACCAGAAGGACACAGGTTTTATGAATGAATAAGCAAGAATGTTGAATGTGTTTGCGGCCATTTAAACGCATGGCTGGCTGGCTGTCATGTGCGTGACCTCCTGTGAGAGAAGGCAAAGCCAGTGGACTCTAAATGAATTCGTTCGTTGTGTGTAGCAAGGCAGGAACATGGAGGGGTGGTGCTGGTGCCTCTTGCTGTATACGGCTGCGAAAAAAAAATATTCTCCCGCTGGGGAAAAAATATGTATAAACGGGTTAGGGTGTGTGCGGGAGTGTGTGTGGAGGGAGGTTAAAGAGTGAGGGCGTGAAAGATGTGCGCGCGTGTGTGTGTGAGGAAGGTTAGTGACTGTGGTGGTGATGAGTTTAAAGAATGGGGATGTAGGGAGTTACAATGTCTAGAAGAGTGAGAGGGTGTGATGAGGGAGGCAAGGGCATGTGGAAGATGAAGGGTGAGCGTGTGTGTGTGAGGGTGGGTGTGTGAGTGTGTGTGTTGATGGTGAGGGTGTACAGAGTGAGGATGTGACGAAGGTGAGATTTTCTGTGGTGGACGAAGAAGTGTGTTGCAGGATATATGTTGAGGGCGTATGGAGGGTGAGGGTGTCGGAAAGGGTCAGATCATGTGGAGGAGGAAGGTGTGTGTGGCTTGTGGGTGAGGCTGTGGGCGTATGGGTGGCATACCTGAACAAATTTCACCTCGAGGAAAAAAAACACGAAACTTCCCCTGTCCTTGAAAGCCAGAAATAAAAGCAAATATATCGTAAGCTTCAGTAAAAACGAACTGGAAACCATAATTTCCTATTCCTTTGCATCAAAGGTACTTTTAATCAGAATAATTTGACGGTGAATTGAGTGTTCGAAACGTCAAATCGTTGGGGGTAAAAAGAATACATAAAAGAATGAGGACAATTTATCATTGTACTCGGGGAAGCAATCTTTTCCGATAATGCTCATCCAGGGAACAAAAAGAGCAGAGTTGACAGCACATCCTTCTGCCCACCGGCTATACACCGTCCTTCCGCTAACAAAAGCCAGTTCTCAGAGGAAGATACTCTGGAACCCTCTAACACATCAAGTAGGTGGTATAGGCAACCACTGACCAGGGAGACTGCTAACAAATACTACCCTCCTGGGTATCGGGGGTGGTAGTGACAGCATCGCACTGAACCAGCATTTGAGTGGCTGTGAAGATGCGCGCCTTTAGCCCAGGTGGATGTCTTTTCACCTCCTGCCTCACCCACACGAGGACTGCATAACCCTCGCCAGTACGTAAATCACAAGACTTGTCTTTCGTAACCCTAAATTCTCCTGCGGTGAGCGGTGATGGCTACGAAACCAACCCCGCCTCTTTTTTTTTCTTTTTTTGGCCAGATCTCTCTTCGCACGGGCTGTCGTCTGTACTCTCTCCGATTAGACTGTGGGAATGATAACCTCAACCACTCTCTCTCTCTCTTTCTCTCTCTAAACCTACGTTGCCATACATGACGTAGATCAATTTGCTGATCTCCTTTCCTCCAGATCCTTACAGGATGAAGGTCACCCATCACTGACTTTCCTGAATGAGGTTGTTTATCTAAAAGGACGTCACCGTCTGCGTGAGTGACGACTTTAGGACCTCCAACTTCAAGAGATTGAAAAGGATTAATTCCGAGTTTCATCGAGGCGGTTTGAATGGACCAAGTTGAGGAGGATATAGCTTCAATGGAAGGGCTAAGTGAATACATCTCCCGTGAAGAAAGATACAGAAGTTCCACAGGAAACTGGAAGTCATTTTGTGTCAAGATTAATTTTTGACAGAGGAAGAAATGTGTGTGTGTGTGTGTGTGTGTGTGTGTGTGTGTGTGTGTGTGTGTGTGTGTTACTGTAAGTAGGATTTTGCCTTCTACTTTAGCTGTATGAGGTAGTGAGGCCTAAACGTTGCCTCATATCTCATTAATGTGTGGAAGTGAGACCTGAATATTGCTTTTCACCACATCATCGTGTAGCAGCGTGACCTGCACGGGAACTGTAAATATGAAGAATTAAAAGAAGCGAAAAGTTACAGTGAAAGTTGACTTTTCCTGATTCACTGCCACAAGTGAAGACGCGAGTGATGATACGACGGTAAAGATATAAATGATTGAGTTGATACGCTACGGTTCCCCAACCTCCCAGAGAGAGGATTGTATCACTCTTAATCAACTTAGACAACTTTCTTGACCTCCTATGGACGCCGTGATCCTTAGCGTTTGTCTGAGAAGAATGGAGCAATCAACACCCTCTCCCTTCCACAGTAAAACTCTGGTGGAAACTAATACTGGAAACTGAGGGAGTGAGGGGGGGAGAAAGGTGGATTGAATTCCATAGATTCCGGTCTAGTGCTGGAGCATCCGCCGCTACTGGCAGTGTGGCCCCAGGTGTTGGGGGAGGTGTTGGCCAAATAGCCCTCGAGGGCAAGCACTTCCAGCGAGGAGGAGGTGTTATCCAGCACGCCTGAATCTTTTGGAATATTGAACACTTTCAGGTTCCACTCGATGGCAGATGAGCCCAAGCAAGACCTAGTGACTTGAAAGGAATACTTTTGTTTCGAAATTTGTGAACGAAAACTTCAGTAGTCTAAAGTGGAAATAGAAAACTAGCTAAACTTCTTTCGGTAAAAGGTATCGTGGGGAAACTAAAAGCAGAAGTTAGGAATTTATTCTTCTCAACTAGTTTCGACAATGTGTCCTGAAGAAGGCGTTGCCGAAACTAGTTGGGAAGGATAAATGCCAAAGTCCTGTTTTCAATTTTCCACACTACCTTTTACATACATAACAACGACCTTTGAGCACAACGGTTCCACCCATGAGCACCACAGTGCCACCCTTGAGCGGAAAGGTATGACCTTTGAGCCCCTAAGGCACGACTCTTGAGTGAGATGGACTTATCTTTAACCTAACACCAGCAAAGCAGGTCAAAGACCTTGCTTATATACCTAATAATCGAGTCTAGCGCCAATGCCAGGCGGAGACTTGGCCTGTGCCACACGGGGAACTAGCCACTCTAACAACATTGATGATCTGGGTTACCAGACGTAGCGAACCAAGGCCCAGCGACCACGTTGGTCGTTCTCGAGACGTAGCAAACCAAGGCCCAGCGACCACGTTGATCGTTGTCGAGACGTAGCGAACCAAGGCCCAGCGACCGTGTTGGTCGTTCTCGAGACTTGCCCTTCGAACCAACAGCACTTCTCTCTAACACAGTCTGTCTACAGAGACCAAGGGAACATTTTAGGCTTCGGGAGGAGAGGATACCTTGCGAACATGAACACTCCAGCACAGCCCAGTGGGCCAACAGAGGAGAGGGTTCCATCTGCTCGCTCTGGCATGACCTGTGATCGAGACCTTCTCGATGGGCGCTCAAGCCTCGGCCAGCGTTTTAGGCTTCGAATTCGATGAATTCCCGCAGGGAGAAATTACACGGCGTTAACTGCTGCAGTTAGTTTAAAAGGATTTGATTGGGTAGCCCACGGAAGGGAGTTGTTGGGAATGGCTAGTACTTTGTGAAAGTAATTGGCCTTTTCATGTCAGGGTTAAACGACCCCAACTAGACAGGATTGCCTGACAAGCGTTTACGTGGGTGTGGGTGTGTGTGTGTGTGTGTGTGTGTATTGTACACCTTTCTCTTTCTCAGCCTCGCTGCGACTGGACCAACTGACCCTCATTAATCTTTCATCCCTTTTGTGCTGCTCCCATTAAAATCCTTTTACGTGAATATCAAACATTAAAAAGTCTTGCAAGTTCCTCCGGCGTCGGACAGAATTTTGCCTTTCACTATTAGGGAGCAGAATGTACTCTCGGTGTCTCTGCAAAGAGATATATCTCACTGCCATTTGTGTCATGATTGTATTCAGAGAAGAATACGAACGTGAGGATATTCTAAGTGAACGAGCTGTTAAAGATTCATTTCTATGTTTAGATGTAACCTCTTCCACCACTTTCCTCCTCTGTAATGGAAGACTAACATTAGTCTCAATTATTTCAGGCATGAGAGGGAAAATTTGGCGAGAAAAAGTAGAGATGTGGGGAGTGCGTCTACACCCTTAACGATTTATGGAACCTAATTAGAAAACTTGAAGATTACTTATAACCTCAATTTAACTTCTTCAGGGAAAACAAGTTCTGGTAATCAGAGCCGGAGGCTGTGGCCACCTCACGCACATACCAAGTAGTAGTGTGTGTAGCGTCCTCACAACAACATCAACCCCTCACCTACGACCACCACCATCACCACTACTCCTTCCCCTACACGCACCACCGTCGTCACCAACACTCCCTCCAACACCACACTATCATCATCACCATCGCTTCCCTCATCACTGCCTCCTCACCAACACTAACAGACTGGTGTACAGAACAGAATAAAGATTGCTTAAGCAATGGCGCTTGATATACGACACATGACATAAAGCATCAGCCACTTACGTGATACATGACACTTCCACGCCACACACACACAGGTCAGAGACACAATAGACCCGTAACAATGAGTACATAATGACGGTGCTAACTGCTGTGTGCTGTGCGTGCCCTGGGGTGCAGACAGGGGAGAGTGTACATAACACTGCCCCTCTGCTAACTGCAGCCCTGCTGTGGGAGCTGCCCTGAGGGAGAGGACTGACGAGAAGGTATGAACTTTAAGGGAGTTTAAGGCCATAACTGGCACAGGGGTGGGAGTACAGTGTGTTTGCTCTGAAGAGCATCAAAATATGGGGCAAGGGGAGACCTCTTTTGTCATTCGTTTTCGGAGGAAGAGACCTGCATTAATCCTGTTCCCCCTTTTTTTCCATTTCTTGTTATATGATCTTTGATCTTTCTATTTTTCATTAAGATCCTCTCTCATTCCTTGTGATCCGACTCTTGACTTCTTAACAATAGCTGTTGGAATAAGAGAGAAACATTCAGTTAAGGCTTCACCAACGCTAATGATGCCATTACTTACTGATGGATAACAAGGAGCGAGTCAGTCCAGAGACGTTCCTTGTGTGAGGTGTGGGGGAAGATGAGGCCCTCACACTACTCAGGTAGGAGGCCCCGAGACAAGAGCCACTCGGGAGTGGCACATCACGAACGCCGCCTTCAAAAAGTTTCCCCCCCAACTTTACACCTCCTAAGAAGAGTTTTCAAAGCAGAGTGAGTGCATCTCCCACTCGTATTTCCGCAAAACTAAGCAATTTAGCCTGACAACCACATCGTTCTAAGTACGCCATTACGGCAGCGAAGAGAAGGAAGGAAAAAGTGCGTTTTTAAAGACAAAAACAAAAATCCTTTGGTGAGATTGATGTGTTTACAGTATCGGTGAAAGGCATTTCCTTGGGAGGGAGAGGATCTTTTTTTTTTACACAGGAAAAGCTAGGAAAGGGACACGGCATCGTTGAAGACCTTCCATCCCCAAAGGAACGCGCCTTACCTTGCTCTGCATGGAGTGCAGCCTCGAAGCTGCAAGACCCCATAAAAGGGATCCTACAACTGTATAATATATATATATATATATATATATATATATATATGAGACCAAAGGCTTTAAGACCTAGAAACTAAATTAATTCATGACTTCCTGGCATCCAAAATAAAAAGTTATCTTTATACGTTATGAACAACAGTAACTTAGTTATCAAGAATTACTCTAAAATGTACATTTCTTTATGCATTATTCCATGAAAAGCTATAGCGTCTAACGCCTTCTGCGCATAGAGAATGGCAATAACGAAAATCTTCCTTAAAAGCTTTCGACATTCACTTCCCTCATGAGAGAAGTTTTCTGACCACTAAACTCCAGAATATATTAGTTCGGATCCTCCTGCCGACTCAGACCATGCGCCCAAGAAGTTCTCCAAGCTGTAGATGTGGTGAGAACTGTGGTTATTAGCACCTCAGCTCTCTCTCTCTCTCTCTCTCTCTCTCTCTCTCTCTCTCTCTCTCTCTCTCTCTCTCTCTCTCTCTCTCTCTCTCTCTCTCTCTTACACACACACACACACACACACAAAACACTAAAAGTTTGCCTCGAGATGCCTTACCTTCGGCTCTTTCGCTGCAAAAGCAACTGCCTTTGTTTGTCTCGCTGCATGTGTGTGTGTGTGTGTGTGTGTATGTGTGTGTGTGTGTTAGGGATGGTACGATCCTTGACCACGATAGTACGATCCTTGACCACGATGGTACGATCCTTGACCACAAAATTGTAGGATCCTTGACCATGACGGTACGATCCTCGAGAAACGACGGTACGATCCTTCACCACGACTTTACGACATTTGAGCACGACGGAACGACCCTTGAGCACGACGGAACGACCCTTGAGCACGACGGAACGACCTTTGACCACCCACTGTTAGACCCCTGAGCACGACGATGGGTATGGTAAACTGTACAACCTCATACTTCCAAGCTCGGGCCCATACCATAACCACTGTTGACTCGATCAGTCCATACAAATTATTTTTTTCCAACCATTCATAAAGCACCGATGTTTCCATTGGGCATGAAAAAGGAATTAAAGAGAAGAAAAAAAATCATGAAGAACTTGACAAAACATCGACCAATTCAGTATACAAACACTCCACCAAGCATCATCGATAGATATCCTTTGGCGAGGCAACCGATAGATTTCACCGGCCTGCATTTAATGGCTAGATATGAATTACTCTTCTAAAAGGGGGAAAAAAAAGAGAGAAAATGTTAGTTCTATGTACAGGAATGGCGCTATTTGTCGAAGCGGAAGCGGGGAAACCGTAGTCCGAGCAGCGCGAGACAAGCCAACAAGTGAACGTGATTTGGGCAAACATCGATAAATTGACCCTATACGCAATTTTGCATTGATTGGATGATTTGGACCATGGGACACAATTCCCGGGTAGATACGTACAAAATTTACGTGGGAGGGGAGGGAGAAAAAATATAGAGAACGCTGCAGACGACTGAGAACAACCTGTCAGAGGGAAAGAGAACGTCAGTTTTAGAGAACTTGATGTAAACTCGGTCCATGTTAAGTTTGATATTGTTTTCATGTACAGTTTTCTAACAAGTGGCCAGACTGTTCTCAAGCATTACCAGGTTTCTCCTGTATCATAAACACACACACACACACACACACACACACACACACACATACACACACACACACATAGACACACACATCCTGTAAGCTTTTTCCCAACCGTAGAATCTGTTTCTTCACCCTGCCGTTTCTCTCCTCACCCTAAAACCTCTCCTCTCACTTTAAAACCTCTCCCTTCATCCTAGAGTTCTTCTTCGTATCCCTATAAGCTCCCTGCTCACCTCACTTCATCCTGTAGCCTCTCTCTCTTCACCTTCGAACCTCTCCCTCCACCTTATAAGCTCCCTTCTCACCCCAGTCATTTTCTCCATCTCATCCTACAGCCTTCTCCTCTCACCTAACAAGCTCCCTGCTTACCTTAAACATCTCACTTCTCACCCTACAGCCTCACCCCTTAATCTCCCTTCTCACCCTGGATACTCTCTCCCTCAGCGGCGCCTGTGGAGTTCAGGATCAGTGAGGGAAACGAGGGTGGCGCCTTCTCCCTGGACCCAGCCACAGGGCGTCTCTCGCTGGTCGTCCCCCTGGACTACGAGGAACAGCAACAGGTGAGGCAAGGACGGCAGGAAGTGATGCGAGGGCAGCGGGTGAGGCAAGGGTGACGGAGGAGGCAAGGCCAACAGGTGAGGCAAGGCCGGCCGATGAGACAAGGGCAACAACAGCTGAGGTCAGGATGCAAGGTGAGGCAAGGAAGCGAGATAAGGAGGGGAAAACAAGTGAGGCAAGGACAACAAAGTGAGGGAGGATAGCAAGTGAGGTAAAGACAGTAAGTATCAAAGATACTAGGATAGACTTTTTTTTCTTCCCCACTAAAGGTAAAGCAAGATCATTGGATATGTCAAAAAAACAGGTGAAGATAACTGAAAACAGAGCCAGAACTCTGTACTCTCTCGAGATATTAGGTGTAACTATCTGTAGATAAGCTCAAGTGTATCGAAAGCTACTTCGTCTTGATCCCTTAGAATAGGTGGTCTGATCCTGTGTGTGTGGAGTTAAGGTTCAGCTGGACGCCATCTTGGATATTCAAATCAAGGTCTTTCTGCATAATGAAAGACTCTCAAATCAGACTCTTATCTCTACATTGATGGCTGTCTTTCTTTCCAGTTACGAAAACAATGTTGATTAAATCCAGCTTTTTATTTTTCTCCGTCAAGGTCTTAAGTGTATCAGTTATTTCAACTCTTATTATTCATTTCCCATCCACTTAAATCCTCTGTTCTTCTCTCTCTCTCTCTCTCTCTCTCTCTCTCTCTCTCTCTCTCTCTCTCTCTCTCTCTCTCTCTCCATTCCTGCAGGCGCAGCACTTCAGTCCTCCCAGACCAGATCACGCGGCACATCGACGCCAAAAGGGGGACTTAAAATGGACGGTGTCTGTTGAATTCACTCACCCGCCCTCGATACCTTACAATAAGGTTTCGGTAAACAGCCCTGGAGTCTATTTCCCCCTTAGGGTGGTGCCTTAATTTCAACACTCAAGGCCTCCATTGGACGTTCAGTTAAATACTTCCCACCAGGAGGCAACGGAATGGAAAATACGCCTCTACATAACTCACAAAATAATAAATACACCCGCGAGCAAACATTCCCAGAAAAACAAGCCACCATTCCCTCCACACAACTCAACATTAACGCACCCTTCTCGGCCCTGGAGCTAAATCCGTTTTTCCCCGTAATTCCCACACACCCCAGCCATCCACTCACCCTATGTATACCCCCACTCTCGCTCCAGACCCACCTACACCACCCCACAGATGCGAACGCTGCTCGCACCACACACCACTACCTCAACCTAGAGCAATACTATCGAGAGGTTAGGTTACCTTTCCCTGCAGCTTATATGATCGACAATCTATTTTCAAAAATGCCTATGTAACGTCACCCGAGTTTACGTAGGGTAGTTGTCAGACGCACAATGGTTCTTGATTATTCGTGTCATTTAGAGTCTTTCGTATATTTTCTCTAAGGCCATGATGGGAGAGTCTCATCTGTGACGAGACCTTTCGATATCAAAAGATTCTTAAGGGGTCAGGTCGAAGGCCACACCGTTATTCTCATGGATCGTTGTGTCGTTCTTAAGGGTGACACTGTCTTGCTTTGGTATCATAGCAAGAGTCCCTCTTTATTATTTGATAGATAGATAGACAGATAGATAGATAGAGAGATACATAGAATCATAGATTTAAGCAACCCACGGCACCGACAAAAGACCTCTCCAAGACCTGATCTTAAATAAAAGATAAAGAAAAATGGCTATATATATATATATATATATATATATATATATATATATATATATATATATATATATATATATATATATATATATATATATAAAGTAATAAGCGAAGAAGCAAAATAATCTAATTGTTTTGGAGGAGGAGGAAGTTCCACTCTTTCATAAAATGGGGCTGCCACAGCCTTATGAAAACACATTGGATGGCAGAGTTCCAAAGCTTAGCGGTGGAACGAAAGAAGCAGACATCGCAACATCTCACCCTTGAGTTACCATCGGCCACACAATAATCATATGCCGCAATGACTTAACGAGCATCACTTGCTTTAGTTAATGGCAGGAAAACACAAACAAATAGTTCTCGGGAGAAGAAATGAGGGAGGAAAGGGAAGCAACTTTGTGGCGAAGAGAAATTAGGTCGTGTGAGATCAGAGTAGAATAGGTGATAAGTCAGTCTGCTCAGGATTCGATCATCTAGAGCTAGAATCTCCCTAGACATTAGAGAGTAAAGCTCAATGCAAGATAGAATCAGAACGTTTTATGATATCTGAGCAAGTGTTCGGAGGTTATGAATCTTAGGCAACTGAACAAAACTCCCAGTTTCTTAAGGGGCAGACTTAGCTACTTTTGTAACGCAGGATTTGAAAAGATGATCAATCGTCACAGTGATAACAAAAGTATGTTTAATGCGCAGTGTGGTGGAGCTACAGAGCATTTTAAAGGAGCCAGGAGAGTTAGATTGAGGAGAGAAGTTTAGAGAAGGAAATAAGAAGACCCTGGAATTCTGGGGCATTAAACGTAGCTGGGGTGCGAATGCTCCATTTGCAAATACTGTCCAAATCTGAGTTTACACTGGGCAATTGTGGTAAGACAAGAATTACATCGAGCTAAAGAAGATGGATCAGATGAGACGTAAGTGTATAAGTGCCCTCGGTTC
>NC_092291.1:15925326-15945326 GCF_036320965.1 Panulirus ornatus
TGTGGTCTACAGCGTGCCATAGGAGTTGCTGGCGTATCTAGTGATTGCGTATCTGTTATTGGCTCCCCCTCTGCATGTGACGGTGATCTTTGCGGCGTACGGCCGAGCTTGTGTTTTTTGGCCCCCAGCTCCTGTGAGGTTCGTGCCGTATTTTGCCGCTGGCCAGGCGTGTACCGGCGCTGTTGCTGCTAACTACCTTGGGCCTGCTAATGAAACACAAACAGTTTGGGGCCTCCCACTCGCCAGACTTGAGGGTCCTCAGGGTCCAATCTTCAGGCTTGCTCTGCTGGGGGTGTGGGTAGGGGAGGGGAGAGTAGTTTTCTTCGAAATTTGTCTGGCACGTTAGAATTACCTCGGTTTTTTAATGAGGGGAGTTGTAGCGGATATTACTTTTTTCTTTTATTTGAAATTCAATTAGGTGGTTTTCCTAATTATATATATATATATATATATATATATATATATATATATATATATATATATATATATATATATATATATATATATATAAGGGGTAGATCAGGGTTTGATGTTATTATCTGTTATTGTTCCGTGGTGTTCTTTGTTGTGTATGACGTAAAAGATACGTCATCTCGTAGTTTTTCCGTCATGATAGTGGGCTGACGTTTTACCTCCTGTGTGTGTGTGTGTGTGTGTATGTGTGTGTGTGTGTGTGTGTGTGTGTGTTGGCTTTAGATATATATGGGTTAAGATGTTACCGTATGTGACCAGGTGATGTTCTTAGTTTGAATATAGTAGCTTAACCATTACCAGGTCATGTCTGTGGTTATGACGTGTCCTGGACCCTGACCAGGTCATGTGGCCCATACCATCACCAAGTGGTGCACCTGTTTCCATATGGGATTTAACCATTACCTGGTATGACCGGGATAATTTCTCTGTTTATATAAAACATTACCACAAGTGCCCAGGTGTTGGTCTTGGTTCATACACGGACTAGAACATTAGAAGGCGGGATCGCCTGATGTTCTCGATGTACATGTGTGTTAAACCACCAGCCAGATGACTTCCCTGCTGTTTTCCATTCATAAAGTTGGCTTGGATGCTGTCGCAGCTGCACCAGGGCTATGAGCAGCGCAGTAGGCTGAAGATGAGCAGCGCTGTCACTCCGCACCCACCTTGATGCATTGACATGTTATAATTCCCAGGTTAAGACGCCATAGAATGCATGCTATCATGTTAGACGCGAGGTGGCGTGCCGTCGTAATACGCATATTGCGCTTTCAAGGGAGAGGAGAGCCAGTCTTCACCTTCCAGCCCCCCCTTGCACCCGTGGCGTCCCACAGACCTCGTCCCAGGACATCTCATCACTCCATGTCCTCCTCGCCATCTGTCGGTTGCCGCTCCTCAACACTGACCGGATCAGGGTTAAAAAAAAAAAAAGAAAAAAGGGAAAAACGAGTTGAAGGAGCAGCCGTGGGGTGGGGGTGCTGCTGGGGGGCTGGCGGCCGGCCCCACCGTTATTTAACCCTTCATAAATTTGTGTGGTGGGCCGGGAAATAGGAACTTTAGCTAGCTTTTATTACGTGATGAAGGGAAAGATAACTCTGTTAGTGATTACCGCCTTCATCTCAATTTATTTCGCCCGGAATATATTACACGGGGAGGAGCCCAGGCCACGCTGGGTTTTAATTCGTTTTTCTCTCCATCTTTTTTTTTCTCCTTAAATCTGGTCGTGATTTTCGTGTTTGAACATTGTCAGGGAGCGTGGGAGGCAGGGAGCTTGGCGTGGGAGACGGAGCTCAAGCATAGGTGTTGGGACGGCTGTGTGTGTGTGTGTGTGTGTGTGTGTGTGTGTGTGTGTGTGCGTGTGCGTGGGGTTGTTTTAGCACTGCCAGTGAGACAGTGGCGTTAGATTATGGGAATAAGGCACAAGAATGTTATTTTTTTTCCTTCTTTTACGTAGGGACACTTGTTAAATGTGGGTCACAGGTGTTAACATGAGTGTGGAGGTTGTTATGATTAACGTGGGCGGTATGTTGATATGGGGAACGGGAGCATGGGACAGAGTCGTTCATGTGAGTGTGGGACATATATGTCACTCCAGCATTAGCTTTTGGCATTCAGTCGTTAAATGTGAGCTAGGTAAACACGTTTTTCCAGCATGAGCCTGGGTCACTGGTGGTAATGTGTGTGTGTGTGTGTGTGTGTGTGTGTGTGTGTGTGTGTAAGAGAGAGAGAGAGAGAGAGAGAGAGAGAGAGAGAGAGAGAGAGAGAGAGAGAGAGAGAGAGGTCACGTCCTTGAGACAAAGACTTTAACAAGCGAAAGGGCTCTTTGGCTGCAGGATATCACAGCCGGGGGGTTGGTGGTCCTGGAGAAGGATATGCGGACGTCCTTGGCCCGGGAGCAACCCAGGGAGGGGTGCACAAAGTGGGCAGGTGGGGAAGGAGGAAGAGGGTGAGTGGTAGGTCTGCTGGTGGGGGAGGTGGGGGGGGGGGTTAGTTGCTCGTCTGTGGGCGGATGGATGAAGGGGGGGGGGGCAGGGGGGCGCACTGTGAAAATTAACATCTGCCGTTTCTGAGATTTTGTGAAGAGGATGGAAAAAAAAACAGCGAGTGATGAAGAGTGAGGAAGCTAATGTGTGTGTGTGTGTGTGTGTGTGTGTGTGTGTGTGTGTGTGTGTGTGTGTGTGTGTATGTGTGTTGCGGGAGAGATAATGGAGTTGAGAGAGAGAGAGAGAGAGAGAGAGAGAGAGAGAGAGAGAGAGAGAGAGAGAGAGAGAGAGAGAGAGAGAGAGAGATTTGAAGCCAGTAGTAGCATGGAAAAACGAGTTGGTTTTGGAATGAATGAGGAGAGGAGAATTTATTCTGCAGCACAAGCACAGACTGGAGCTGGTTTTTGCTGCCGAGATCGTGTGAAGACAAAGATGAACTCTGTAGCGAAGGGTTGGAAAAAAAGTCCTTCTGTTGGTTAATTGTGAAAAATCCACATTTTCTCTCTCTTTTTTCTAGTTGGGTGAGGGGGAGGAGAAAGGTAGGGAGGGGGAGGGACAAGCGAGTTATTGAGGTAGGCCAAGTAATATTTGATCAGTCTAGTGTGTTCATAATTAAGCAAGACCATTGAAGTTTATGACCAAGTTTTGAGAGGTCTGATGACAAACTCTGGGAGGCTTTTCATATTTAGAACTGGTACAACGCAGTGCAGACTCGTGGTGTAAAACGATACACCACAACAAATGGTTGCACATCAGACGGGATTGGTAGGCTCAGGAAAGTGTAAATATTTTCAGGGTGAGTGAAGCAGCCCTGTTATGCATCGTTCCCAGACTTCAAGCTTGCGAGAGGGTGATTTTGAGGGCGACGGTACGACTCGCGCTTGAGGGTGCGACCCGTGATCACGGCTGCTTGATTGACCCCTTGAGTTCGACAGTACGATCCTTGAGAGTGATGGCCTCGAGGTCAGAGGCCATACAGTCGTACCGCCGTGCTCATACTGATGGCGAGGTGGGAGGATGGATGGGGAGGTTGTGAGGAGCGCAGAGAGGCAGACAAAGCTGGTGGTGAGGATGAATACATCTTGTGGGGGGAGGGAGTAATGGCTGGTGAAGATGGGTACAAGTGTCTTAAGGTTTATGGAGCGTGAAAGGGGAGGAGGAGGAGCAGGAAGAGGAATAGGAGGAGGTGGTTCATGCACTCTTGTGGTTGGTGCAGAGGGGAGGGGAGGGGGGCAAGATAAAGTGCTCGGGTGAAGGAGAATGTGAGATTCAGGAAGTTTTCTGGGAGATGTTCTGGGTTCGTATGAGGTGGGGCCGAGGTGCTGAGGGAGGGGGAGAAATATTGCCTTGATGGAGAGCCTGCCTCGCCAGGGTGTGACGTGTAGGATGAGGGAAGAAGCAACGACAGACGAGGGCGTCACGTCACCATCGCCTGGTTTATGGGTAGTGTGGAAGGGGCGGAGGGCGTCCCCATGATCTGATGTGTGAGGAACCGAGAGTGTGTGTGTGTGTGTGTGTGTGTGTTTTCCCATGATGCTTCGTATGGGAGTAGGGAAGGAAGGGAGGGTGTCCCCATGATGTTTCGCATGACACGTTCCCATGATGTGACGTATGGGAGGGAATTTGCACAAGGTCCAGACCCCGAACGGAAAAACAACTCCCCCATTGTAGGCGGAGACGAGAGTAGCAGCCATGCGAAAATCCACAGTTCACTCTGGAGAGGGAAAGCAAACTTGTCAGATGAACTGGAAGACTCAGACTGGGAACTTAGACAGTCACACAAGACCCGTGGAGAGGAGGAAAAGAGCCCGTCAGTGATACAGGGAATGAAAATACAAAATATTTTGGTTCTTTTTCTATTCGCCAAGTCAGGGACCACAGGTTCCATTACCCCACAAAGAAAACCAGATTGTGTATGCACGGGTGAGTTACGTATGAAGCACTAAACATGCAACGTGGGATAGTGCCCAGGAAGACAAAAAAAAAAAAAAACTACGTCAGTGCAAACCACTTCTTCCTTGGCAGCAATCCTCCTCCTCCTCCTCCTCCTCCTTCCCTACGTGTTACACAGGGTACATGTCTTCACCACCCCACAGGAGTTCGAGGTAGGCTGGTGGGGTTGCATTTGAGAGCACGACCAAAAGCGTTCCGCCTCAGGAGAGAAACCCTGAAGACACCATCAGCTAGCGCACTAAACACTCTATGGGAATAAGATATGGACTTCGGTGTCATACCCGTGGATTTGAATTAGTGGTGAGGGGTTTGCTTCGCAGAGAGAGAGAGAGAGAGAGAGAGAGAGAGAGAGAGAGAGAGAGAGAGAGAGAGAGAGAGAGAGAGAGAGACCTTCTGCCTTTCCTCCAGAAGGGAGACTTAATTTGCGTACTTGAACTGAAGTACCTTCAAGATGTAAGGGAAGTAGAAAGTATTTAATTTACTCGACACAAAAGGCAGTGTGACTCGAGAGAGAGAGAGAGAGAGAGAGAGAGAGAGAGAGAGAGAGAGAGAGAGAGAGAGAGAGAGAGAGAGAGAGAGAGAGAGTTACCTGGTGTCTGACCAGGGTGGGGTGTCAGGTGTTCTTGAGTGACGAAACAACTGGCTGGGCAGGTGTGTGTGTGTGTGTGTCTGTGTGTGCTCGAGGAAGGGGCGTCGGGGTGTTGGAAGGTGATGGCACCAGACCTACCACCACATCGGAGATACAAGGCTGAAAGTTTACTCCTGTAGGAGGAGAGTATGGTTGAGGGAGTGATTAAGAGGAGGAGGGAAGAGAGCTGAAGCGTATGCATGTCCAGTAGCCGTACATATTCGCAGGGTCCGCTCCCTACACACACACACACACACACACACACACACACACACACACACACACCGGGGGACATCATTTTTGTGTTGTTCGACAGATATTGTTGGTCGGCGATGCTGTTTGTTGAATTGTTTTGTTTATCGTTGGCACTGTGGTTTTATGTAGTTGTTACAGTTCTGTATTTCATCTGTGGGTCTTGTATTCCTCTAAGATAACTGTAGCCTTGTCTTCGGTTGTGTTGAGGTGGCGTTGGTTGTCTTAGCTGACGGCTTTGTTTGTCTTTGGTGTTGTTTTACCCCATATTGGTGTTGTATTAAGTTGTTGTTGTTGTTGTTGTTAGTTGATGTTGGGCAGTTTAGGGTGAGGTAAATTAGTTATTGTGTTCGCATCAGCCGTGCGTGTTTGGGCCCCCGTGGTCCAGGATTCGTGTGTGTGTGTGTGTGTGTGTGTGTGTGTTCTGATGGTGTGGCGGATGTGGCGGAGGGCTGATTTGTCGACGCGCTCGCGCGCACACACACACACACACACACACACACACACACACACACACACACACACACACACACACACACACACACAACCCCAGCAGAACCTCGCCTGGCTAGATGACTTAACACCATCCTCCTCCAACCAAACCTCGCCTCACTCGTTACCACACCTCCTCCTCCTCCAACAAAATCCTCGACCCTCATTCACCGCCATCACAGGCACCACCATCCTCCGGCAACGTAGCCTCGCCTCACTCTCACCACACGACCTCTTACCTGCGTCTCCTTACCTGTGAATTCCTCAACCCTCTCCTCAACTTTCCTAACACCTAACCCACATAGCGTTTGCTGCCGTCATTCACTGCATCCCCCTTTGCATCTGTCTCTGCTTTCGTTGTGCTCGTAACGTATTATTTCACCCAAGAATTTACAGATGAGCACTTTGGTACTTTTAGAAAGTAACACAATTCATAATCATTGTCCTCTATATCTCTTCGAGCATCTGTTGGCCTTCAAGCACTTCAAGTGCGTTTTGTAATTAGCCTCGAGTGTGGCCAGCCTTGATCATTACGGTGTGTTTTTGTGATGGCACAGTGTCAGCAACTCATGTAATTTCAGGACCTTAGACTCATCTGTCCTGCGGAAGTGCTCTGTCATCGATATCTGTTTAACTTTAATGAAACAATTCATGGGAAAGTGAAACAGTCAGTTGAAACCGCTGGTCCTGTAAAGCAGGGGCTTCAGCCCAATTGTAGATGAGGTTGCCTTATCTCCTGAGGGGGAAAAAATGGACTTGAAATCTGATATCTCATTTGAGACGTAGCAACAGCATCCGCTCCGCCTTGCGTGGCACTGTGTCTCCCAGTAGCTATAAACAGCGTGGGGTCGTGGTCTCCTAAATAGTTGATCGTCTTGGTGGTTGGCCTCCCTGTTGGGCTTGGGTACGTCACCAGGATGCAGGCTTAGACCCTCCTTGAGTTCGACGTTAGCTCGACTGTATGACTTGTGGATAGTACCGTCGTGCTCAGTTCTAGGCAGCGGACGTTTTGGATGCAAGACCACTTGGCACCTAAGCATTCTGGTTGCTGGCCCCTTTGACATCCCCTTGGACTCTCTGTTGGTAGCTACACGTCACATGGCTGGCCTGATGATGGCTGGACGTCACATGGCTGGCCTCTTGATGGCTAGACGTCACATGGCTGGCCTCTTGATGGCTAAACGTCACATGGCTGGTTTGATTATGGCTGGACGTCACATGGCTGGCCTCTTCATCGCTAGACGTCACACGACTGGCCTGATGATGGCTGGACGTCACATGGCTGGCCTCTTGATGGCTAGACGTCACATGGCTGGCCTTTTGATGGCTAAACGTCACATGGCTGGCCTCTTGATCGCTAGACGTCACACGACTGGCCTCTTGATGGCTAGACGTCACATGGCTGGCCTGATGATAGCCAACACGTTCTGACAGTTGACCCCTTGCTGCCGAGTTCACTTCGTAGACGTCCATACCGAGCGTGGCTAGCTAGACCTTCTCGGTTGCTTACCTCTCGTTAGCTACATTTAAGACAAGTGGTTGGCCTCTTAGGAGGAGACTGTTGGGCATCATCGTGGCGGTTAGGCCTCCAGTGCTAGGCCACCATGTGGTCATAAGTCTTTGTAGTTAGTTGGCTTAATGGCGCATAGGCCCCTTCATCGATAGCTGCCTCCGGTTTCAAAGGTACGGAAAGTTACTCTGTTGGTCATATGTATTTAAACGACTGTGGTTCAGGCTTCATCACACGCTAACAGTGGAGCCTCAGGGCCATACTGCACACACCCACAGGCTGGCGAACACCGTATTAAAAACGTTGTATATTAGACTCCAACACAAACTTTTTTGTGACCAGAATATTTCATTTACAACTCAAGTCTTCACTTGTAACTTAGAAGGGAAAACTTGCTGACCAAAATGGAAGGTAAGACGTTTTAGAATAACTCGCACTTAAATATTTTAAACGTTTTTTTTTTCTTTTATCAGTTATCATCTGAAACGTTTTTCCGTTTAGTATCATTTCATATCGGAAACGTTTTTTTTTTTTTCCTGGAGTATCACTTATCATCCGAAACGTTTTTCCGTGTAGTATTTCTTGGTACATGAAACGTTTTTCTCGTGTAGCATTGAAAGCCATGGCAGCGCCGCGCGGCAGTCATGCGACGGAGGAGGGCTGTCATAACCAGGCGTGGCGTTGACAGGTGGCTGGTGGAGTAGCGGCCATGCTCCTTTATGGGGCCATTACGAGCCCTCAAGTCACGGCAGCCAGTCGTTAATCCTAACCACCACCACCTCCTCCTCCTCCTCCTCCTCCTCCTCCTCCTCCTCCTCCTTCTCCCTCACGTGAGCTACTTACTGGAGGTCCAGTCACTTACCCCGATGTCCACCGCCTCATCTGCGTTACGCTTTGGTATGTACACCCACCCCGCTTTGCCGTACCTCCTCGTACCCATATCCCCTCATTAATGCTTCCTTCGTCTCCTTCTCCTCCTTCTTCTCCCCCAAATCTCCCTACCCACACACTTTGTCCATCCTGATCCTATCTCTACGTGTTCTTCCCTCATCACCTTTCATCCACCCGGCGGAGGAAATCAAGAAGACTCGGTAGATACGCGTCTTTTATAGAGACGTGACCCGACGGAGTCTTGTAGGCCAGCAAGACTTACTTCCTCGAACAGTCTGACAGATCAGAGAGGAGCGACGTTGCAGCTCGTTCCGAGACCGAGCTCTGGGGTTGTTGAGACGAGCCTTTGGATTCAACGTAACAAAGAAGTTCGTACATTTGCCATTACCCTGTCCCTAGGTGCCGTGAAAACGCCCGCCAAACTTCGTCTCTTATATTCCACCCATACGGGCGTGGGAGACCGGTCATACCCTGAGACATAGATGAGTTTCTATGTAAGACTACAGCGGGATCGACCTCTCTCCCCCACTGGTATATATTGGCTGGAAGGCGTCAGATGGTGTAGGGGGCATTAAACTACGTAGACATCGGATGATTAAGTTGACAGCGGCTGATTGGCTCCCTCACACCCTCGTGGGCTGAGGCGGACTCCCTCTGGCATGTAGAGAGACCTGGATTGTATTGTAAACATATATAGAGATTTGTCGTTCTTAACTTCTTTGTAACGTAATTGTAATGCATGTACATGTGATATTTTTTTTCTCATTTAGAGTTTATTCCGTACGCGATATGATATCTGCGTACTGATGATTGATTTTTTTATGTCTTTGCTTTTTATTGGTAGCTTTATCGAAACTACATGTATTAATGTTCGCGCGGGTGTATGTATAGATAGCAACACACACACACACACACACACACACACACACACACGTACGCACCTCATACAGCTTTTATTTTATCCTCCCATCCTCCCACAAGATCGTACAAGTAGCTCAACCTTTTTTTTCTTAATCCGCCTCATTACTGAAGGACAATGATGGGACTTGGTTTTACAAGGACCAAACTAAGGCGTTGTCTTGACTGGTGAGAATCATAACGGTAACGACGGTGGAAAAAGGAATTTAAGATATGGTGGATGATTGCCAGACGAAGGCATTGTAAGTGATACTGACCGATGACCTTTTCAGAGGAAGGTTTTGAATGTAAAGTTTTATATATATAAAAAAAAAGGTTTAACAGTGTGTTGGTATCGCTTACAGAAACCTGAAATATGTCACTTTTTTCATGTAAATGTGATTTTTTTTTTTTTGAAGTTTTTAGGGATAGTTTTCATGCAGGAAAAAAAAAAAGCATAGACTAACAATTAGGTTCCAGGGATTTTCAAAGTCCATAAAGTTCGATCAGTCGAGGAGTCATCATTAAGCGTTGTTTATACCTTCCTTGTAGGATCTGTAGAATTACCCAAGTTTTTCATTCATCTGTTTCGTTTTTGTTTTCTCAATTGACCGCTTCGTCCCCGATCTAGCTCTCGTGTGTCAATCCGTTGTCCCCTTCCTCTCTCGTTCCACTGTTCCTCAACCTGTCATACCGATCGTCTCTCTCTCTCTCTCTCTCTCTCTCTCTCTCTCTCTCTCTCTCTCTCTCTCTCTCTCTCTGCCACGAGAACCTAACCTCCTTCATTCGCCCATTACCTCCTCCACTCTTTCATCCCCGTTGTCCGTTTATTTTCTTTCGTCGCTTGTCTCCCAGTGTCCACTTTTATGAGCCTTTCCTTTCGTCCCCTTGCATTTTCCCTGTCCCCTTCGCCACACCTTCGCGGAAGTGAGTGAGGAAAATTAAAGATGCCTAACGTCTCTCTTTTAGGGCTGGAGGAGGAGTTTTGGGATGCTGGAACTGCCGTTCTTTCGTAATTAATCGCTGCGGGCGTTGTCCAGGTGGCAGGTGTGATGAGAGGAGGGTGTGTGCGTGCGGTGAAAGCCTGTGGTGCCACTACGGCCGAGTGAGGCGGCAGTATGCCTGGGGAAATGAGGTGTGAGGGGGTTGAGGCTGAGAGAGAGAAAGTAGTGCAGTTGGTGTGAGGGTGTGGGGAAGTGATCTTAAGGATTGTGAGGTGTTTTACACAGCACTGAGGCATACGAGTGAGAGTGAGGCTTAATGAGTGTGTGTGTGTGTGTGTGTGTGTGTGTGTGTGTTTGCGCGTGCGTGCGATCAGTCCATCCAAAAACTTCTCTGCAATTCCACGAAGCCCACCACTCCCCAACGCTTAGTGTTACGCCCTTCATCCATCTGTGTCATCCAGGCAGACCCCCTTCCCTCCCGCCATCTCTCTCTTTTTTTCACCCCAGGCTTCCCATCTCATGCCAGAGAGGCAGCTGTTCAAACACTTCATGTTCTTCAAGAGGACAACATGACTTCCTACTTACAGCTTCAGTCGGAGGTAGTGTGTGTGTGTGTGTGTGTGTGTGTGTGTGTGTGTGTGTGTGTGTAAAACATTGTGATTGATTGGGTCTGAAAGACTAAATACGGGAAGGCTTGCTGAAGGGGGAGTTAGATAAGAAGACTTTGCTTTGTACTAGATTTGACCGCTAGTCTCGTATGCAGTAACTTTGCGAGGCTATAATGAGTGTACTCGGCTCATTATAGAAAAAGGTGTCAGAGCCTGGAATACATGAGACTGCTTCATTTGGGCAGAGTACCGCTTCACTCGTGTGTTCGACGCATCACAAGAGGGAGTCTTCATGATGTGTCCCACTGTGTGGACGAGCTGTTGTTTGCTGTGGGAGAGGAGCGGTCTTAAGAGGGAGGGAGGTAGGGAGATTGTGCAATGTTAGTGTCTGTGTGTGGAATTGCCTCGCAGAAAGGTAGGGCTTATTTGAACTCCGAGCTTCATGGAGTGAGACGAAGACGACTCAGATACGAAGATTTTTGCACCGGTAAACTGAAGGAAAATCGCACCACTCTCTGGGTCCCGTCATATTACTTGTGCACATCAACTCTTGGTGGAGTGATATGAGGGGTGCGTCAAGTGTGTGTTGACCCAGTGTCGGGGAGAGGTACAGATATCCAGCTCCCGAACTGGTGACGGAAGTTCAGAGATTCCTGCCTCCCATGTCTCTCATGAGCTGGTCCGCTATGCTTGTCGCACGAGAGTACAAAGGAAAGACTTTGATTGATCGTCAGACCGACGGATATAAACCTGAGGTTGGTTGTCGTGGGTAATATTGTAGTACCTTAGGAGGGCTGTTGTGAGGCGGAAGTGGTGAGTGTGGCAGGTGTGGGGTCATGGTTGGTGTAAATGGCGAGTGCAGGGCACAGGCGACACCTTGATTTTCGTCTTCCCTTCTTCTTCTTCCTCCTCCTCCTCCTTCCCTTCCGACTATTCTTCCCCGGTCTTACCGCGTAATGTCTTCACCTTCCTATTCCCTCCTTCCCTTCTGTATCATGCCTGAACCAGCACACCCTCTCCTCCAACCCTCTGTATGGCTGGTTCCACAACCCCGTCCTAAACTTCTCCCTCCACTCCCCTCCACTCCATTCCCTCCCTGTTTGTTACTCGGGTCACCACCTTTTCTTGCCTCAACCAACCCTCCGTCATGTTACCCCTCCCCACTCCTCTTCCTGCGTTGTCCCTCCCAACCTCATTCCCTTCTCATGGGTCCTTCCCCCCTACCTCCCCCTCCTCTACCCCAGAGGTGGGAGGAGGAGGGGGAGGGGGGTTAGGAGGCCAGATGTGACGCACGAGGTACCGGACCCTGTGTGAAGACCTGCTGATGGATGTGCGTATAGCGTGCTGACCCCATGTTCCGCCACACACATGCTGGGGCTCCCAGCCGCTGTGTGTGTGTGTGTGTGTGTGTGTGTGTGTGTGTGTGTGTGTGTGTGTGTGTGCTGGCGGGCGTCAGGTGATACACCGTGGCTTCTCGGGTGATCGACAGACGCTAGCTTATAATCTTGGACCTGCGTCTGTCGTTGTGTCCATGTATATACCATATGTGTACCGCCCGTTCGATGAAGCGTCGTACCATTTTTTTTTTTTCTGAGCGGCAGCCAGTCTGTCGGGAGGGTTCTTTTCTTTCTCGTGTTCCCCCAGCTGCAGGGTGAGGGGCATATTGATGTATGTACTCCCGTCCGTCCGTGCGCCCCGAGGTTATGCACACGATATCTCGTGACTTGGGGGGAGGTGGAGGGGAAATTGGATATGGCCTGAACCCTTGCGATAGGTAGATCCTGGTCTTGATGTTCCGTACCTGAGGCAAGTTTTGGAAGTTAGAGGATCGATCTCGTATCTCGCAAGAGGCGTAGACTTGTGGGGTGACCTTAGTGCAAGTTTTCAGCATTTTTGAATGGATCTGATGTAAGAAATCGCGAAGATGTTTTTGAGAGACGAAATGTTGTTTTGATAGGACAAATGGGATCAAACTCAGACGTTGTTAAAGCAAAGGCTGTACATACCTTTACATATCTGCCGGTTGGGCAGATTTTTCAATAGTTCGGGTATCTGCCGAATGAACACATTGGAAAAGATACGTGTAAACTACGATTCTGCCTTGGGAGATAGGGTGGGATTGAAGAGCAAGAGTTTATAGTCAGATTTTTTTTTCCATCATTCTATCCTGTTAAATTCCAGGCAGGCATACTTTACAGTTCTGTCTTTACTAGCAGCTGTTGTTGCTGGAGAGAGAGAGAGAGAGAGAGAGAGAGAGAGAGAGAGAGAGAGAGAGAGAGAGAGAGAGAGAGAGAGAGAGAGTTCTTCCTTCATCCTCATAGAAATAAGAATAGGCAAAGTTCAGAACGGGTAACCTAGGCGTGGGCGAACGAGTCCTCCGTTGTCTGACTAACCCATGGGCTCCCCATGTAGATCAGGTATACTATGCCCTCTAAGGCTTTAGGGCTCCCTCCGTCACTAGACGAGGGCCTTAAGTCAGACCCAAGCTATGCCATGTGCATCCGCCACTGGGCCCATTCGTCAAGATAACCTCACTATACACGCCCGGTGTATTCGGTGGTCAGCGTGTTATACAGCTACGGGCGAGGTGGTTGTTGCGCCTCGACCTACCCAGTTCTGGTTGATCGCCCGCTGACTTCTGCTGCTGCAGCCACTCCTCCTCCTCCTCTTCCTCCTCCTCCTCCTCTTCCTCCTACTCCTCTTCCTCCTCCTCCTCCTCCTCCTCCTCCTCCTCCTGCCAGCCACGGGTAGAAATTTATATACACCTCTAAGTTTTGAGAACACTCGGACGTTTCTAAGTATTTTCATGGTCTTCTTCCAGGGGAGGAGGGGGACTGGTGTGCCTCGCTGCAACAGATTACATAAGTGATTTACACCAAGTTGGCCCGAGGAGAGAGTCCGTGAGAGGCGGGGTATTTGTAGGTTTGCGTTTGATGGAGAATGTTTGAGTTGTTGGCTCGGAGATGGCGTTTGGTCGGTTATCGCTCGGAAGTATTTTACGCCGTGTTTTTCTTGGGAGTAGAGAAGGTATGTGGATAGGGTGCGGTAGAACCACTATGGTAGTAGTAGAGAAGGAGGAGTAGGTGGATAATGGGAAAGCATGAAGGATGATGTAAAGGACGTTAAAGAGGAAGGAAAAGGTAAAGATAAGTGATAAGGAGGTTATGTGGTGAAAGAAGAGGAGAAGGAGGAGGAGGAGGAGGTGGAGGAAGAAGAGGAGGAAGAGGAAGAGGAGGAGGAGGAGTAATATACAGGCAGTCGGCCAGCTTGAGGCTGTTTCCACCACGTCCGCCGCTGAGCTCAGGGGATTACTGTGTAATTTAGGTCGGACTTGTGGTCTGGCGGGAGGAGGAGGAGGAGGAGGAGGAGGGAACCGCCAGCAACGTCTTGCAACACTGCTCCCACTCGCCCCAACGCCCGCGACCTGACCTGACTCTGATCCTCTCTGATCGACCTCTGACCTGGTGTGACCACCCTCCTTTTTGCCTTTCTGACTTGCCCTTCTGTCTAGACTTGCCCCAGCTTGATCCCTGATAACATGAAGGCATGTGTTGTGAATCACCTCCGTATAACTTTTGAAATGGTTTTAACATTTGCCGTTTTTTTTTTCCTTTTTGATTCGCAAAGTTCCTTGGCCTTGGCTTCGTGTACCACACCCACTGTAGTCTACGTCTTGCGCCTCTCCTAACAGTTCTCTTAAGCTTCTACTACCGCTTGTTTAAGCTTCTGACGGTTGTTTAAAGCTTCTTCTGACCGTTGGTCAAGCTTTTAACAGTGGTGTAAGCTTCACCTCATAGTTGTTCAACCTCCTAACAAAGGTTTAAGCTTCTAACAGCTCGTAAAGCTTCTCCCGAAAGTTGTTGAGGCCTCTAACACTTCTTTAAGCTTCACCTAACAGTTGTGTAAGTCTGCATCATTGTGTACCGCAGAGTACACAACCTTGTAGTGATTCTCTCTCTCTCTCTCTCTCTCTCTCTCTCTCTCTCTCTCTCTCTCTCTCTCTCTCTCTCTCTCTCTCTCTCTCTTTCTCACACACACACACACACCACCTGTCAGTCACCTTAACCTCGTGTGCTCTTGTGTGCCAGAGGTCCTTCCGGTGGGTCGCCGCTGATCGCTTGCGGCGTCTTCCAAACGACCTTGCTTTCCACTCCACGTCCCACCCCGATGTATCCCACCCCCAGTGTCCCACCCCGACACGTCCCACCCACCAGTATCCCACCCCGACACGTCCCACCCGAGGAGGCAAAAAAGTGCGCTCGTTCACACGGACACACATACACCCCTCCCACACACACACACACACACACACACACACACCACTGAGATTAGTCGCTGTATTTTTCCAGTTTCTTTTTTTTTTAGCGTAAGCCTGAAGGATTAAACAGAGACGCCAAAAAAAAAATGTAATGCTTAAAAAGTTGGTACAAAAACCTTCTTTGAAAAGGTAATTAATTAACCCCCATGAGCACGACGGAAGGGAAGACCCTATATATATATATATATATATATATATATATATATATATATATATATATATATATATATATATATATAACATAGCCTGACTTGACTCGTTCTTAAAATGTGGGTTTATAATCTTTTGGACGTGAGGATTAACTTTGGTTTCCGACGAACACTCCTCCGTCTTGGGGACCCGCTTTAGGGATAACTTCCATCACGTTTCTCACACTGTGTACAGCAGAGTGTTGCAGTGTGGGGCATGACGGGTTCTCACAGCGTCGGAAAGTCAGGTGGTTTTGGTTGGGTTATTTCGGGGGTCTGTACAGAGAGAGACCTACCGACTGCCAGAGTCGGATATAAAAGCGTCAGTTTATAACTCGTCGATTGGAGAATCTTGAAGACACCTTCTTTGGGTATTGAAGAACCATACATACTGTCGCTGTATACATGGCCCCTGTGTTTCTCCAGTAGTGTAGTTCATGTATTCACCAGCTCGTGTCTGTTGTGGGGATACTTGTGATGAGAAATATATATATTTCTCCATCGCGGATTTAACTCCATTGCGGGATTCACAGGTAATTGACAAATCAATTATTCTTTGATGACCTGGCATTTCTTGGGCCCGATGCTTTTCGTGGGGTGTCTTTCTTTTCCGCCGCTGCATGATGGTATCTGACGGTGCCCTCGTCGCTACTACTAACCCGGTTCGCAAAGACCGTTTCAAGCTGCACCCTTTCCTCCTGCGTAGCTGGTGTTGCCAGCCATTTATCGCGACTCCGCCGTTGTTAATTGTCACACGCGCCGCATATAACCCGAGTTGTACGCGACGGTAGTAGGGCTGTTTATCCATACTGTCAGCTGTCGAGTAAATTTTGTGTGTGTGTGTGTGTGTGTGTGTGTGTGTGTGTGTGAAGTTTAGGGATCGAGGGTACATCCTCGGTTGGCAGTCATTTGAAGCGGCGACTCTCCTTGTCGGGGGGCAGGATGTGAGGATTGGAAATCAGAATGGCATTTGAACGTTTCGATTGCTCCTCTTGAAAATCCGGTAATGGTAAGGAACAGGATTGTCCCGGGCCCGGTCATGGAGGGCGTGTATGAAGTCGGGGGTGCTCACTGTGTGCCTTTTATGGGTGGAACCCAGCCAGAGGTCGTGGGTTAACCCCATTGTCAGGAAGTGGCGGGGGAAGGAGGGTTGGGGGTGTGGGAGGAGGTGAACCATTTGCCAGGAGCTATGGTGGGTAGGAAGGGTGGGAAGGGGAGGAATGATCCCTTTGCCAGGTGACGGTGGGAGAGGTCGTGCGGGTGGGAGAAGGGGAGGATGGCGAAGGGATAATGCCGGGTTGGAGGTGGGCTTTAATCCTTTGGCCAGAGGCAGAAATGAGAGAGTGGTGGAGTTCGCAGGGGTCTGTGTGTGTGTGTGTGTGTGTGTGTGTGTGTGTGTGTGTGGGGGGGGGGGGGGGGGGGGAGGGTGGGGGAATCATTGTAACACAGAGAGTGGTGGAGTTCGCAGGTGTGTGTGTGTGTGTGTGTGTGTGTGTGTGTGTGTGGGAAGGGGGGGTCATTGTAACACAGAGCCAGGCACTGTGTAGCTTCTTGCCTGCCTGCCTGCCTGCTTGCCTCGCTGGCTCCTGAAGCAGAGAACCGCCTTGTGTAGCCTGTGGTTCATCTGTACCCGCTGGTTCTGACGACCAGAGAGAACCGTCTTCATTAATTGTGATTTTGTGGTTCATCTGTATAGCTTAGTGTAGCTGGTGACTAGAGGAGGAAGGTGCTGTGAATGATGTCTTTGTGGTCCGACTCATTATCAACCACGCCCGACGGTACCAGGCGAAGGAAGGCTCCCTGACAGGTGACTCTTTGTGGCCAGCCTCTGCTGGTTAGTCTCCCTGGTCCCGGAGGAAGAGAGGGAGGGAGGGTGGCTCCCTCAGAATGTTGTATCCGTCTGGCTAAGCTTTTCCACCCATCCTGCTCTTGGGTGAGGGAGGGAATAGACTGCTGTCCCTGTGGTTTGATTCAGCTTTTCCAGTCACCCTAGTCATAGAATTGTTAGGGTTGGGAAGACGGTTTGACATTTCCCTCTCCATTATCTCAGTTCGCCGGCCTCTCGAGTTCATAAGTAAGGGAAGACTTCGTAAAGGGTGTCTTTTATTCATTTCCTTCCACCAGCCTCTCTGGACCTAGGGTGGGGGAGTGAGAGAGACGTCGTTGAATGGGTTTGCGTGTGTGCCTTTGACCTTACCCGCTAGTGGTCGTCTCATGGGTCGTGGTGGGGAAGGATTGAAGGAGCTTTGATATATCTATGGATTAGTGTTTCTTCGTTCGTGTGGTTCTGGGAGGGAGTTCAGCACTCGTGGGGCCCCGTATCTTTCACTGTCTCTTTATTATTACACAACTTTTTAAAAAATTTTGTCTTGTCATCCGTCACTGCTTCATCATATAAATTACTCCCTTCCTCCTTTCTTGTGGACCTTCTTTATAAGCTCTTTGTGTTTCTCTCAAGTGTGGTGACCAAACTTGTATTAGCCGAGTACCTTCTCTGAATAGTGAGCTGAAAGACTCCTTATCCATGTTGCTCATTGCGATTCTAATACTTTGCCAGCAGACAGTTTGTGTCCTTTACTGTTCTCCTGAAGTGAATTCTGGCAACCGATTAGGCTCATTATCGACTCTTAAGTCCACCCTCCCCCTCCTCACACACGCAGACTCCTTCAGCTTATCTCCTGCCAGATGAAAGTCGAACAGCTGTCCTTGTCTCGCTGTTCCCCATCTGAAGTACTTCCTGTTTTCTCCTGTCGAATTTCACGAACCGCACATCACTACGTCAGCCTTTGTCTCTTCGTGTGTTGGTGCAACCCTCCTAACGAGTCGTATGACCTTAGCATCATC
The DNA here is from genome assembly GCF_036320965.1 of Panulirus ornatus. Taxonomy (NCBI): domain Eukaryota; kingdom Metazoa; phylum Arthropoda; class Malacostraca; order Decapoda; family Palinuridae; genus Panulirus; species Panulirus ornatus. The sequence continues at coordinate 15,943,308 of NC_092291.1, forward strand.
TTGCAAACATACTCAGGAATGAGTCCAGTCCTTGTGTGTGTGACGTCTCCCACCTGTAGAGAGACGCCCCGTGGAGTTCCTCACCTCCCTCGCCTCCTCTCTCCACTGGAGCCATTGTAACGTACGAAGGTGTTTTGTTATTATGCGCTTTGTCAAGCTAAAGACATAGGTCTTTTACACGTGTGTCAGTCAGTCACGTGCATCCGGGAGGAACTCTGGATACGAAAATGATCACATCTTTACCGTGTCTACTAAGTTGCTTGTTTACTCTTGACATTTTTTTTTTGAGCGAAAAGTTTTGATTTTTCGTGTGTGTGTGTGTGTGTGTGTGTGTGTGTGTGTGTGTGTGTGTGTGTGTGTGTGTGTGTGTGTGTGCGGTGAAAATTAATTTTCCTATTCTTTTTTTCCAGGTATGTATGTATGTACTGACGCAGCGTTGTTGGTGCGACCGTGGCGGCGTTGTTGGCGCTGAGGTCTCCAACGTCTTTGGCGCTGATGCTGGGAGGCCGCGTCCGCCAACCAGGTCGGTTGATGATTCTCTCTCTCTCTCTCTCTCTCCTCTCTCTCTCTCTCTCTCTCTCTCTCTCTCTCTCTCTCTCTCTCTCTCTCCCGGCGTTCCTGTAGACCCAGCGACAAAAAACAGGCGACGTTAAGAGAACGGTAATTTCTCCGTGCAGTTTAGCAGGGCCGGGAGGGCGCGGGCGGCCGGAGTAAAATTTTGGGAAGAGAGACAGACAGGCAAGACTCGCGCAGTTTATATTTTAATTAAAGCGAGTAATAGTTGCAGTGAAAAAAGAGTGGCAAGAGCTTCACTATAGTGTGGATGGTTCAAAGGGTCGCCACACGGTTTCAAAGGGCGCGCCCAGGCGGATTTTTTTGGTTGTTGTTGGAGATTTGGTGTGGAGGATCCTCGTGACTTTGGGGGAAGGGAGGAGGAGTGGTGGAGGGACGCTGTTCCCTCTGTATAGCATGTGTAAGGTCCCCTTACCCTGGTGGGTGGATGAGGGGAGGAGGGGGACGCTGTCCTCTGTATATAGCATGTGTTAGGTTCCCTTACCTTGGTGGGTGGATGAGGGGAGGGTGTGTGTGTGTGTGTTGGGAGGGGTGGGGGGTGTTGGAGTACTGTGCCCTCTCTATATATCCCTTGGAGGGTTGATGAGGAGGGGAGGTGGGTGGTCCACTCCACCCTCTATATACCAGGTGGCAAACCCTTCTTCCTCTCCTAAGGGTCTGTGGCACCACTGTGTGAGACTCTCTTTGTAAAGTCTGACGCGTTGCACAGTTTCTGTTGCGACCTCTGCCACATTGTGTCGCTCGCCTCTCCCTGGGTGACACATAGCAACAGTACATGAACTTCTCTGTTAACCTCTAACACGTTGCTCTTCTTTGGTGACCTCCGTGGCGCGGCTTGCACCTCCGTCTGTGTCACCCAGGTCTCGCTGTGCACCCTTAAAAATGATTCGTGCCACCGCTACGCACCATCTCCCTTGTGACCTCCGCCTTCACACCACAACCATCTTGCGACTTAAGAACACCCCCTGCACCCCCATCTCCTTTGTGGCGTACGGACACGCAGACACAATCTTCAGACGACACCACCACCCCACACCCCCGCGGGAGCACATGTGACATGCGACCAGCCCGTTCATAACACCAGGGAATCCTCTTACGTCCCAATATACTATATTTTCTTTTCCTAGGCAGCACGATCCTTTATTTTCTTTCTTATATACCTTAATAACGACACTTGGGAATTCTCAATACCCTACATAGAAAAGTTGTACAGTTTTTTCTTTCTTTTCTTCCGTCATGCTTTACGCCGTTATATATATATATATATATATATATATATATATATATATATATATATATATATATATATATATATATATATATATATATGTGGGGGGGGGGGGGCTAGGCAGGACGATGTTGTTATCTGTTGTTTATGGAAAGGTGGCGTCTGAGCGTTCCTTGCATGCGAGAGTGAGAGAAAGAAGATTAGATTTAATGTGGGTT